>NC_056735.1:653502387-653782387 GCF_019279795.1 Protopterus annectens
GCTTTTGCATGGAAAAGCCTTGCTCACTAGCAAATGTTTCTTTTCTTTTTTTTTTTTTTTTTAAGGAATGTTGTTTGACTTATTTGAGAATAGTTGTCAAATCCGCATGTTAGTCATCCATCTTGAGTTCTTTTGCTGCAGTTTATCCACCCTATTGATGAGATCATGCACAGTGAGAGAGAAGCACAGTCAATATTTCTTTGTCACTGGCTCCATAAAAGTGCTTCTGTTTTCCATTCTTTGAAATGAAAAAAAAAAAAAGAAAAAAAATGCAAAATTTCAAATTGTGCTGCAGTTTTTTATTTAGATACCTCCCCAAATAGTTTTCATTTTGTTGCCGCTTCCACTTCACATCAAACTAGGAAACAACTTTCAGATGCAAACACAACAGACCATTCATTCATTCATTCATTCATTCATTCATTCATTCATTCATTCATTCATTCATCCATCCATCCTTTGTTGACCAGGTTAGTCCTGCTAGGCTCTGGCCTCTTTTCAGGGGAAACCCAATGTGGTATTTCTGGTACTAATGGAAATTTGGCCAGGGCATCAGGGAAGTTACCCTGCTCTTTTTGATCTGTGCTGTAGGATCTTTTACATGTGCTTGAGCTACCACCAACTCAAGTAGATGGTGCCTCAGTTTAACATTTCAGCTGAAGAGTTGACACATCCAGGGGTGCAGTACTTGTGAGGGAGGGGGGCACTGCAGTGTCTGCTATCTAGTTGCCTGCAGTGGGAATAGAACCCACATCCTTTTGGTCTTCCACCACTAAGTCCAGGTGTTACCTATTGCACCACTGACACTTGGTGGCTTGGCACATACAATGTTTAATGTTTCATTGTGCAATTTGAGACACTAAACTGCTCGATGAAACAGTACTTATGTCTTCCATAGTTTTAATAAGATTTGTGATAAAGTGTTGAAAGAAAACAGGGAGAAGTACAAGGCTGTTTATTGATGCAAACATACTGCATTACTACCTCAGATATTACAGATATTTCTTTTCATGATTCCACTTCTCTAGTCTTGTTTATGGAACTTTCTTTTGAGTCAGAAATATGAAACTGCACTGTTTAGTTATCGTGAGTTACCAAAGGTCTGAGGTCTGACTTGTGTGCTAGTCATGCATCTAAATAACTCCAATCTTCCTTGAAGTGTAATGCTCACTTATAACAGTGCTCATTTGGTTTCTGAGAAACGATGGTCTGTAAATGTACCTTTCTTTTTAATTTTTGAGCCAGCTTTTGTCTCTGAAACCATTTTACCTTTTCTTTATGTTCTTGTGTAAAGTCTTTGCATGCCAAGGTACCTTATGAAGGGTTTGGTGAAGAAAAAGTATTTATTCTGGCTGCATTTGCTTCTTCAGTATTCCCAATGATAAAAAGTGCATTGTTAGTCATAAAAAAAATGTTTTCATAGGCAGTACTCTACTCAGATTATAGGTCTCAGCATTCTGCATGATTCTCCAATATTTTAGTGCATTTGTTCAGAATAATTCATCTTAATGTCTGCTACAGTTACGGTAAGAGTTCCAGTTCTCTTTTTAAAGATTATTCTTTGGTTTCCAATAAGTATTTTTGCAAGCTTTGGTCATTTCTAAATGAGTGATGTCATCTGTGTACCTCTTGTATAGAATTTGCTTGCCAAAGAGAAAATTCTGACATGTAAGCAGCTTTTTACTGATTGTGTGTCAACACAGGGCTTTGTAAACAGCAGATAAAAATTATTCTTAGGCCAACTCATTCTGTGCATTCCTGCTACCAATGTCAAAGCTCATATAGATTCCAGTGCAAAATCTTGGTTTAATGTAATTATCGTTGGGATTCCCCCTGTGCCTGCTCCACTGATTCACAACTTGTATTCTGTTCTTGCCACACCATACGAGCAAAAGTGCTTATCAATGCTACCTGCTTGGGTGAATTTAAGTATGAAAATTCCAACGCATTCTATGCCAAAGTAGCACAGCAGTTTTTGTGTAGCATCCCAAGAAAAGTTAATAACAAGAGACTGCACTGTAGGAGTGCTACATTTTTTCTAATGATTTTTTTTCTTTTTTATACTTCGACTGTTGCAGCTTTTCAGATGAATCTGTATTCTTTTGCACCATATGGGTACTTGAATTTATACTTTTATTTTTTTAAGTCGAGTGACACCTTTGTCACCCCCAACATATGAAAGGCAAACCAAGTTAGAATACTCTCTCTCCTTTCTGCTGACCTGCTCCAGTATTAAGATGACATATAATGCAGAATTGTACACTCTTTATATTCTGATAGTTGTGTGTCTGCAGCATATTTCATATGGGTGGCATACCTGTTTACATTTGCCACAACAAGTACATGACTTTTATCTTTCCCCCTCTACACAATTGAAGCATCTTAGCCGCAGATTTTGCTTTAGGCCTTATTCAGTGCTGTTTCTCTTTATCGAAATACCTCTTTCTTGACAAAGTATTTGCAGAGCTGTGTCTGTTAGTAAAAACAGTAATCACTGCTAGCATATTGGATATTGCAGCCTTTGCTTCTATATCACACTTTAGATTATGTCTTGACAACAGGTTTACACAGATATGACTGTAAATAGTTGCTTCATCTATTTTGGACTAGTATATTTTTTGTTTCTCTGTCAGACTTTAGATTATTAAGTAGAATAGCTTTTTTTATTTGTCAACATGTTTTATTATTTTTAAAATGCATAATGCAACAATATTAGTAATCTACATGGGGGAAATTAAACCTTGCATAGCTTTTTCCAGTCTATAGGACTAACATATAAAAATGGTATATGATATTTGTATTCTTAAAAAAGTTACATGTATGACTTGTTAAACGAACTTTTGCATAATCACCTGTATATGAACATGACCTTTAACTGATTTTGAAAGAAAGAGAGGAGGAAGTAAGGTAGAATTTGCTGTGTATAAAGCACTGTTTTTCAGATTTACAAATTTCAGTATCTGTTCTAACAAACTTAATTGGAGAGAGAGTTTAAATATTTTGATTTTGTACTTAAAATATGAAATTACTAATTCTTGATTGTAGTTTAGACCCATGGTTTTAAGAGATTTTTAAAGATTTTTACCCAGTATTTGGTATATTTCCCTGAACTTTGTTTACATTTTTAAAGCTGATAAATAGAAGACTGAAGATGCATTATTTCAAATGCGTCTTGGTCGAACTCAAAAGCCTGAAACAGCAAAATATCGAAACGGCTTTTAGGAAAAAAATCACTGTTCTGACATTTCGAAATTGTAAGCTTTTGCTTACATGGAGTCGATTAATCACCGTTCACTTTTTTAAGCATTCGGTGATCTAATACAGACCCGATAAATCACATAGCCTTCAACAGTGTTGAAGGCTATGTGATGCCGAAACCGGTCTGTTTTTTTCTCCTGCTATATTATGTGTTTGTAGCACATAATAATAATCTGATTGTTTTTTGCCACTGTCTGCTGGTCCACTTTTGTTTTTGATTATGTATAGACCATGTCACCCAACTACTAAAAAATACTTAACTAAGACTGAGAAATTTCTGACTAAATCATTATCATGAAGTGGGGAGAAATATTTCAGCCAGGCTGTTAAGTTACACATGATGCACATTTATAATTGCAGGGTAAAGCATCTTTACATGAGCTTATTTACATAATCTTTAAATATTTCTTACATGAACATAGCATTTTAGCACAAACAAGAGAATTTAACATGTACTGGTTAATTACTGAATAGAAAAATAAAATACAATAGTAGTTACTGTATTTATAGTATATTGCTTGCAGGGAAAATATCAAACTGGGGTGTTTTTGAGGTTAGTAATAATTTACAGACAGATTTACAGACAGACAAGTAAATGTACCTTAAAAATTAATAACAGATATGAAAGGAGAAATTATGGAATTTGAGCAGGAACATAAATGGATGGAGGAGGAATTGTAGTTAGTAGTGGCGTGTGAGAGAAAGAGGAAGAAATTAGTTCAGTATGAGGAGAGATGATAAGGTACGAAAGATTGGGAAATAAAGTGGTTGTAAGACACCAATATTGTGTACTGGATGCGAGTTCCAGTCTTCCCAGGTAATACTCACAGCTAAGCCAACAACCGTTGTATCACAAAAATATTGTCCCAAACGAGAAGGAAACTCAGAAAACAACCAAAATGTTCCACGATTTATTGCACAGGATCACAAACAAGTGAACCGCCGTGAGCAGCTCCAACAATGAACACCACGATCACAAACAGCACGATCTACCTAGGTTTCGTCCGTAGACTTCTTCAGAATAATACCTTGCATTCTTTAGCCACTTAAATATCCACAGTGAAACCAATCTTCCAATAAAACAATTAACCATTGAAATATTTAAAGCACAACCACACTTTTAAACATTTTATAAAATACACATATAATTACGTTTCAAAATAAATATCTCTAAATTGAATGTTAGTTAAAAAAAGAGAGCAAGAGAGCTGCAAAGCCATCCAATAATGCATATACTGTATGAAAATTCAAATGAAGTGAACTTAATTATGTGAACATCCTTATAATGTAATAAATATATGTATATGTATGTGTGAATAATGTATGATAAATAAATATATTGATATACTAATAATGAATAAATAAATAAATATATATATTATATATAATGTAATTATATGTGTATTTTATAAAATGTTTAAAAGTGTGGTTGTGCTTTAAATATTTCAATGGTTAATTGTTTTATTGGAAGATTGGTTTCACTGTGGATATTTAAGTGGCTAAAGAATGCAAGGTATTATTCTGAAGAAGTCTACGGACGAAACCTAGGTAGATCGTGCTGTTTGTGATCGTGGTGTTCATTGTTGGAGCTGCTCACGGCGGTTCACTTGTTTGTGATCCTGTGCAATAAATCGTGGAACATTTTGGTTGTTTTCTGAGTTTCCTTCTCGTTTGGGACAATATTTTTTGTGATACAACAGTTGTTGGCTTAGCTGTGAGTATTACCTGGGAAGACTGGAACTCGCATCCAGTACACAATATTGGTGTTTTGCTTTTTGGTTCTTGAAAGTGGTTGTAAGAGTTGGAGAAAAGAGAACTGAGAAAAGCTAGCCAGGTGAGCAGAAAGAACAGAACCATCTTTGGGATAGGTGTTATTTAAGCAAAGTTTTATACCAGTTTTAACTGCGTGGAGATTTCATTCCAGAGTTTTGACAAATAGTTAGAGTAGAGAGAGACTCCAGCAGTGTTGTACATCTGACTGATGTACAAGTTTATCACTGTACAAGTTTATTGTTAGAGTGAAGTTGTCTGCTGGGTGAATGCTATAATAGAGTGATTTGTAATGTTGGGCATTTGTCTGGAGAGTACAATAGGTTGTGGGCAATGATTAGCTGTGAGCATGTCAACTGGCATGAGAGTTGAAGCCAGTTTAATTGATTTAATGCAAGACAGTGGTGTGTTTTATAAGGTTGATTGGTTGCAAATTTAGCTGTTTTGTGATATGAGGAGGCTAGCTTAGTGTTGATATTTGTACGAATAGGGAAAAGATATAATAGAGAAGGAAGGTGGTACGTTTCTGCTAAGGTAATCCTTGCTTGATTTGTCAGGTAATGTTTGTTCCAATAAAGCTGAATAGAAGAGTTTTTTGTTGATTTTTCTTGATGGAATGAAGTATGTGATCATCAAATTTGAGCTCGTCATATATTATAACTCCAAGTAGTTTAGTTTGGCTTATGTTTTTTATTTTTGTGTTTTTACTTGAGGTAATATGAGATGTGTGTTTCCGGTTAAAGTGTTGTTTTGGAGTAAATATCATAAGCTTGTATTTTTTTTTTGTGCATGTATGTTTTCTGAGGTATCTAAAGTTTTGTAGGCATGTTGTGTTTTATTCTTATCCCATTCTTTCCATGCTTTACCATTTGCGGCATGAGTTGTTTGCTCTCTTTTGTCAGCCATGGTGCTGTCTTAGTTTTTACTCTTCTTGTCCTAACTGGTGCTAAATCATTTAATGTCCTTAGAAAGGTGTAATTGAAATGAGTAATTGTTTCATCTAGGGGCTTACTCTTAATACATTCCAGTTGTAGCGGAATATGGCTGTAATAAATCTGCCTTTGTCAAATTTGGTTAAATTGCATACTTGTTTACAGATTGTTGGGTGAAGTTGTCTTTTTACATAGGTTGAGAGGTGGTCACTTATAGTATAAGGTAAGCAACCAGAGAACTAATTTTATAATATGGGGCTCGTTTGTCAATATCTAGTCCCCATATGGATTGCCTGTAAGTGCTTTTGTTGATTCTGGTGGTGGAGGTTTAGTTGGGAGAAGCCAAATGGGTGGATGGAATCCTTGGGATCACTGCTGCTGGATTGCCAGTCTTATGTTTAGGTCACCTAAGATGAAAGTTTCCTGGGAGATGTCATCAGAGATTCAGTGTAGGATATTTTCAGCTATAGTAATGTTGTTGCCTGGTGGGATATACACTGCTTTCTGTTGGTTAATTTTGAGGTATACAGTCAGAAGTTCAGCATTATTAAATTTTGGGATATTTAGATGGGCCGGAGTTAATTTCTAAGTTTTTATAAATAATAGCAATACCACCTGCTCTTTTAAGTTTTCTGTCCATTCTGAGTATGTTGAAATCAGGGGGGAATAATTTTGTTGTCAGTTATTTCTTGTTTTAGCCAGATTTCAGTGGTGATTAGAATGTCTGAAGAGTAAAAATCTAGACATGTATGGATATTGTGAAATTTGTTGCAGATACTTCTGAGGTTAATGTTGAAAAGAATGAGGTTAGATTCATAGAATGATTTTAGATTCATTACCTGATTGGAAAATTGTGTTGGGTGAATTGGGAAGTAATGGGTTGGCCATTGTGGATAGTTGATGTGTGTGTCCAGGGTTAGGTGGGATATCTCCCATCTTCACTAAGTTTCAGGTTGGAGGTGGGGTGAGTAGTGGTGTGGAGCCATTTGTATATGTATCTGACTTTCAGTACTGATTAAAAAGTGCTTTTCTTAACTTTAATACATTTGTATGAGAACAGATCTGAGCATGTATGTTGGTACAGAGAAGAAGAGACAGGGAGAAAAAGAGGGTTTTGTGCTGTAATGTGTGTGTGTGTGTGTGTGTGTGTTTGATAGAGGTGGGAAGTGCTGTCGGAATATTATGGTATTTAATGAAGTGAGCTAATGTAGTGATTGCACAAAACCGTAGCAATTGACTTACTGTCATTGTGAGTTGAGATGGTGGAAGTTTAGATGATGGGTAGAAGAAAGTGGAGGTTTGATAAGATGATGGCCGGGTGTATATTAATGAAAGGAGTATTATGAGAAGTGGAGAAAAAGAGGTGGAGTAAACGGTGAGGAGATGTTTGCAGGGTGGTGTGTATGTATATATATATTATATATATATATATATATATATATATATATATATATATATATATATATATATATATAGTTAAGTTAGTAGAAAGTAGTTAGGCTGTGTGCCAGAAAACTGTATTGTAGGAGTTTGTTGGCAGAGGGAGGTGAAGACATGAATAGTTTATAGATAAGAGAGGAGACAAAACTTGTGCATTGATGAGAAGGATAGTAATCCAAAGTAGTAGCGATAAGTAGTTATATGAGTTTCTAAAAAAGTGATGCTGTGGTATTGGTGCATATTTGTCTGTGTGTGTGTGTGTGTGTGTGTGTGTGTGTGTGTGTGTGTGTGTGTGTGTTGATATATGTATATATCTAAATATCTATATGTATTATAATTTACACAGGCATCTGTAAATGGATGGATTAAGGTGTTGGTATGTGTTTTTATATGAATATATTATAATTTATACATTTTTTTGTGAATGGATAGATAAAGGTGTTTGTAAGTAGGAGTGCTTATGGAAAATAGTGGGTTTTGGAATGTGAAGGCTTAAGTCGGTGTAATGGGCTGCAGCAGGATTTGACAAATGACTGAAACTTGAAGAAGATTTTTAATGTATGCCTTTAAGGGGTGGGTAATATGCACAAAATTTTTGGAGGAGTAAAGAGGGAATAAATGTGGAGGCCCAAGGGGTGACTGGGGAATTGGGTGACTGGGAAATTGGAAGTGGGAAGGTAGCAAAGCAGGCAGAGGTTAACAGTCACTCTATGCAGGCAACTTTAGCACAAGTAATGCTAAAGAGACCCATTTAAAATCATATACATTGCAAATTATGGGCTAAAAATGAGTGGTTATTAGTAGGGGACATGCAAACTCATTCCTAGCCTAAGTTAAGTTGGCTAACTAACGATAGATAAATTATTAAAAGAGTAGGCAGTCACAGACATTTCATTAGCCTGAACTGATGCAGTTGCTTTTACAAACATTTAACTGAGAAGAAAATGTAAGCCTTTCTAGCAAGTAATTTAACTGGGACGTCAAGCTCGGTTACTAATTAACAGTAAAGGCTTATAGCATATTTAACTTGTAGTTAATACTCTGCATGCCTTTTCCAGGTTCCCTTAATTTTTAAAAAAAATTATTTTGTTTCACTGCATGTACCTGCTTACCATTAGAACTCTTCCATGTAACACTTATCACCTCTTTGTTCTCTGCAGTGGGGTTGTAGTGCAGGTGTTTGGTGGTGGCATTGGGTGGAATGCAGTTAACTTGGCAGTCAGAAAGAGATGTTAAAATTAACGTATCCTTTCACCTTCACATACTTGTATTCATGCAGGGAATCGGAGTACAGTGGACTTTTGCAAGGATATGTCACCTACTTTTATGGATGAACTAACCATAGCTTTGCATCTATCCTCGAGGGCAAGTGCATCCACTCCATATCCATTTTCCACCTGGGATTACAGGTGGTGGTTGCACCCTGGGCACATACCCCCCAACCCTCCCACAATGGAAAGAGGAGTAGGCAGTTAGTTGCCTTATCTCTTCTTCTCCTGTCATCTGCTGATTTCTCCATTTGCAGGGCCACTGATAGAACATTGGATGTCTGAGTCATAATTCAGAACTTTATCACTCAGTGACATAGAGCTGGTAGAAGATGTGTGTGGTTGTAACAGGTTTGTGCTAGAAGGGGTCTTATCTGTCTGTCAAAACTACTGAAGAGGTTATTGCAGTGCAAGATATTTATTTATTTATTTTATTTTACATTTGTTAACCGGGTAGTGTCCGGCTTGGCAAGCAGCCTGTTTTCAGTGGACACCTTGGGAGAAAAGTTCCATAACAATAGTACAAAAAAAAGATTACAAAAATTTCACAAAGATTTATAAAGAATATACAAAAAGTTTACCAGTTGCCTGCAGTCACAATTTACAAAAAAAGAATGTAAAACAGAACATATTACATTTCCTAAGCCTTACTACCATATTGTGTAGATCTGTAAGAAAACTTTGAAATATACTCCTTGGAGATGCTAGGATCTAACCCAAGTGGCACATTCGTTGTGGTTTGGTGATTGCATTCATCTTCCTGTCCATTACAGTTCATTTTTTTCCTTTTCCCCAGAAGTTCTTATTCTAGGGTGTCTGCACTTGTACACGCAAGTATATCCAAAATTTTTTCTGTTGCTTACCCATTTTGGATCTCAGTCCTGACTCTGTGCATTTGATTCCTAAAGCCATATTGCCTTACGTGTCCTTACAGCTGACAGATAAAAGAGCCATTGTCCTTCTGATATGAAGCACTGCTATAAGTGCCAGTTACTCAATGCAGCCATCCACAGATGTTATAAGGAGAAGGAACTCCTGACCTAGTTGATGGGAGGATGATACTGGATGAATGATCATTATGCACTGGTAAGCAGAAAGATCTTATTCACAGATTTGCATTTCTGCCAGACTGCCATTAGAAGGCCTGAACATCTAGGGTAGGCCTCTTTCAGGAAGTACTAAAGCTAAGTCTGTTTCTGAAATGGCTCTGAAGTTTCCATATATGGTAAACTTGTCCTCAGTGAAGCCCTAAACACCCTTCCTTCTTCTCCTTTGGCAGATAACAGGCAGTTCAGAAGAAGATTTCCCCTGGTTTCTACCTTGGGAGAGAGGTTCCTAATCAGGTGTATGTGCCTTTCAGTCCCTTGATGATCAGTTTGAGTATAGATGTGACTGTTGTGATCCCAAAGAGTGAATTCTTGAGTCACTGGTGCTCAAGACCAGCTACTTCTCCTGCCAGGTCTTTCTCTTGGCTTACTTAGTAGACACCATAGGCCTAGCCTGAGAAGAGTTCACTGTGTCTTTTTTTGTTAGCACTGCAATTCAGGACTGTGACATCGGACATATGTTTGTGGCCTAGTGAAACCTGTCCATGCAGTTATGGGAATGCATCTTTAGGTATCATGGTCTAATGCTGGCACCAGGTGTGGTACAGGCTTCTCGTATTCCTGTGCATTTTCTGCATGAACTTGTCCTCTCAGGAGGTGATGGGAAACCTCCCTGCCACTCTGCATCCTGGGGGGCGTCTTAGGACCAAAAGCGGTAATACCTGAAATGTAATAGGGCAGTGACTCCTCCTTACTGTGCATCTCTCTACCATGACCCCTGCTTTGAGAAAATATAAGGCTTACAAATTCTGTTGCAGTTTTGGTTATGGTTTCTATTCCTTCTCTTCAGAAAATTAGTATGTGGGAAAGAAGGAGGAGCCACCTTCAGTCATCTACCCTATCGAGCCAGTGAACAAGTCATAAAAGCACCCCAGAAGTTCACAGACTTTGTCCCTTGTCTCATAAGAAAGTGGATGGTTTCTGGAAGTAAATGCTTATTCCTTCCTGTCTCCTCAGTCTAGCACAGACTGAAACTACAGCATTTTAACTTGCAGTGAGACAAGGAATCTAAAGACTTGTACAGGGGTTGGTAAGAGAAGCATATTTTTTTCTGTAATGTTGGGACTTTTGAGCCCTACTATTCATTTAATGTTTCAAGATTCCATCCTTGCTTAGTGGATTAGGCACTAGAGAAACATTACTGTCTTTTTGTGTTTAGATCCAGGCAGGAAATTGTTAAGACTCTATCTACAGCGACTAAAGTGGGGTTGCATTTACCCACTGCAATTTTCAATTCCATGGACATGATGACTAGGGCCACAAATGCAGGCAAGTGCCTGGTTATAATTGGCTGATTTAGTTGGGATTGCCCTTTGTGGGTTTGGGATTAATTTGGCCAGCCAGCCTTTTTAGAACATGATGAATGGCTTCTTGAAAAGGAAAAATATTCTGTCAGTTTTGGATGGTCTCTGTGAGCTCTCTTCATCCCTTTCCATCTCCTTTTTTTCATGCAGGTCCTGCCAGCTCCAAAATATGTTGTTGCCTTGCAGAACAAGAAAGACAGTTAAATTTATTACAGTCTTACCCCTTCTAATGGTAGCTTAGTTTTTCAAGGAGGACAGCCAGCAGTTGCAACCATTACTGCTGTCTAGGGCTTCCACTGGGGTGGTTCCCCAAGTTTTACCATCTTGGAGAGCCATCATAAAGGACATGTAGGATCTGGATACTGTGTTGTATGGGATGGCATCCTTATCATATGGAACAGCTACCTCCAAAAATTAGAGGAATTTTATGAATACATTGGGAAATCCACAAGCTTTCTTAAATTCACAACTTCACAATAGCCAATCAGAGATAAACTTTCTAGACCTCACCATTATAAAACCACCCACAGGAGGACATTACAAATTACATCTACCGAAAACCCAGGGTAAACCTTCTACTCCATGGAGATAGCATGGACCCTTTTAGAACAAAAAGAAACAGTGTTAAGTCTTAAGGCCTCAGGATAGCCAGAGTCACCAAGAAAATCTCCGCCTTCACTAACAACGTGGTTTACCTTTATATTGCCGAAAGCACGTCCGCCGAATGTTCACATACTGGAACCGTTTCCGTTTGTCAGGCCAAATTCTCTACACTTTGAAAAAATAGGGAACGTCGACATTTCCAACTTCTCCACAGCTGAAACGCGTGTTACCATGGGTCAAAAAGGGGGCGAGTTTTTTTATTTGGAAATTCAGCATTCGCAGTTTTGTGAAGTTGCACATTGCAGTTCGCAGACTCTGATTCGGAGATATGGCTGTTGGCAATATGAAGGTAAACCAACATCATCATCAGTTTGGAAAAAGTTTTTAGCCAGGGGCTATGACAGAAGAATAATTTGACAGATTCTTGACCCAATCATCAACAAACACAAAAACGTGCACTTACTACCAGGGACACTATCTCTCGCCATATCCAAAGATTATTCAATGGAAAGAAAACATGGACCACTAGTATGACCTTGACCTTTATAACAGCCTATCACCAACTCAAGAAAGCAATAATAGACAACTGATGAATTATTAGCAAAAATAACACCTTAAATAAAATAATACTACGAAAACCAATCTTTACCATTCACAGAAGCAAAAATGTGTATGACTTCAAGGAATACAACTACTTTTTTCAATTAGAAGAAACCTTGAAGAAGATACTAAGCAGACAGTGTTAGTAAGAAATCAAAAGTAAGGAACACCAAGAGGGACACTAATTAGCAAGATAGGTTATGTGTGGGGTGTGCTTTCTAAAGAGATTGTAGTGTGTTCTTCCTTTGTGGAATTGAGACCAAAGGTTCTCCTCTCATCTGTTTCTGGTTTTGAAATAAATTAATAATTTCCTCCTATCTTGATCCTCAGCAGCTTCATCTAGCACATGTGGTATCTCAAGCTGCTGTTGCTGCAGAACACCTAGATGTTGGGCATTACGCATGTCTTATGGCACATTGTTGCCTGGTGTGCCTAGATGGTTACGTCAGTTTGCTCCTGATAGACACCATGAGTGTTCACCAAAATGTTGGCCAAAGCCTTGTTGGAGAAGGATTTGCATATATTCCACTGAATGCCTGTCACACTGTGGCCTCAGTGAAGGCATTACTGCTAGCATGCCTGCAGTAAACACTTCCATGGTTGCAGTCCCTGGAGTGATCACATACTGGGAGAAGTATTTTCTGAACCTGTCTTACGAGTATTGCCTTCACTGACATGGACTTGAATAATATCCAATGTCAAGTCATTGTTTCTTACAGAGAGTACCCAGGGAACACTCCTGGAGACACACCATAGATTTGCCCATAAAACACCTTTGTAAAAGTTCTGAACAAAATTCTAACCTTATAGTCAGTCATAATATTGCTTCCAGACCATTGTTTCATGATGAGTTTGCATCTCAAGGATATGTCTCAAAAATGTCCTGAAATTGGGAGTAATAGAAATATGATATTTGCTACGTGTGGCGTACATTATTAATTTTATGCATTAACCTATGGGCTATCTACTGCACTTTGACTGTTTACAAAGTGACTAGCCCCAGTAGTTGCCTATTGCAGAACCCTAGGAATCCACAATTTTGCTCATTTAGGTGACTTATTAATTTTAGCAGATTTTGTATCCAGGATTTTGGAGTCCTTAGACAAGGTTGCATCCCTCCTTTCACACCTGGGCTTCAAGTTGAACCTTCAGAGGTCCTTTCTTACACCCTCTCAGCAAATTATTTTCCTGGGATGTTGGATAGACACAGTAAAAAGATTGCCTTCCTGCTAGAAGACAAAGTTCTGACTTATCACGGCATTTTCTTGGACTTTTCTTCTAGACATGGCCTCAGTAAGAGAATTCCTCAAAACCCTAGGCCTTGTGGCATCAGTGATCCTTAGGATACCACTAACCAGACTACACATGAGAAAAATGTAGTGGTACTTGTAGAATTGTTGGACCTAGCACCTTAATTCCTTGGATTTCCAGGTACTGGTACTGGGATTTGAGAAACAGGAACTGCAGCAGTGGAGGGATCAACTGTCTCTGAATCCAGGACTACATTTCTTCAGACCTCTGTTCAATTTGTCCAGACAGACTCTTCAGATTTTGCCTGTGGGAGTTCGAGTGTGAACCTTGTGGGGTCCTAAGGACATATCAAAGCGCATAAACATAAGAGATGTTGTCAGTTATTCATGCTTTAGACGTTTTTTGCCACTTATGGACTCCTGGTCCTCTTCTAATGGTGACAGATAACACTGCCATAATGTGGTACCTAAACAAGCAAGGGGTTACAAGTTCATACCGTCTTTGCCGATTTGCAGTGATGACCCTGGTGCTGGCTGTGCAGCATTCTTTGAATATACAGGCCTTGTACATTCTGTCAGAGCAAAACACAGTGGCAGATTAAGCAGATCTAGACAGACTATCACAAGCAGAAGCTCCGTGTAGAGGCCTTCCACAAGTTGAACCAGATGTGTGGAACACCTGAAATAAATCTGTTCACCTCCTTTCAAAGCAAACTGAAAGAATTGTGTTTAAGGCATCTTTGCAGCCATGTTTAAAAGGCTGATGTGCTGTCATTCCCATGGTCAGGAATGTTCCTGTGTAGATTTCCACTCTTTTCCAATGATTCCCAATATACTTTTCAAGGTTCAGAAAGAATTTTAAAAGATCACTGTGGTAACACCATTTTGGCCAAGCAAAGTTTGTTCTCCTTTTTAATGGAATTGGCTGAGGGCAATTATCACAAGCTTCCTTTCCTCACAAATTGGATCTGCTTACGCAGCATCAAGGGTGAATGGTACACCCCAACTTGCAACTTACAGCCTGAATAATTCAATCTTGATACGTCTTAGACACTTGTTCCATGAAGATATGCAACAAGTATTTAAGGGTGCAAGAAAGGTGCAACTAGAAAATCTTATTTTTTAAAGTGGAAGAGGTTTTTTAGGTGGTGCCTAGCCAATAACAGAGATCCCAAAAGGGCTTTGACCCCTTCTGGTTTTAAAATATCTAATGGTGCTACTTGGAGATGGGTTGTCATATGCTTCTTTCAAAGTGCATCTTGTGGCCATCTCAACTTGTCTGTCTGTGGATCCCCCTTTTGTCTCTTTTGTATTCAATTTATGAAAGGAGTTTTCCATACAAGATCACCTCAAAAGCAAATTCCTCCTCCCTGGTATCACAACATTGAACTTGAAAAGTTGCCTTTAGCTCCTTCTGAGCTTGTCTCTTGGGCTGCTTTATGGTTCATTACTTGGAAAACTATTTTAGACAGTGCTGTGACATCTGCAAGGTGAGTTATTTGCTACAGGTTTTCATGGTGGGCTTACCCATATCTGATTTTTCACACGGGCAGGGCTGTGTTATGCACTAATCCATCATTAATGCCTAAACCTGTTTCTGAGTTTACCTTGAAGGAAGTTCTCCTAGTATTCTATCATGTTCCAAAAAACAAGGGAGAGAAGATTCTACTACATACACTGGATGTGCACAGGCAGCTGAAGTAGTATATTGACGGAACAAAACCCTTTAGGAATGCTGAACAGCTGTTTATCTCCAGTACAGGGGCAAAGAAAGATCAACCTGTCTGTGCAAACTGTTGCACAATGGTTGTCTTCTGGCATTTTCTGTTATTCTCACCATGGTAAATTTCTTCCCGTCAAGGTTAAGGCTCCGTCAAGTAGAGCCTTATCCTGCTCAGTGGCCCGTCAGAAAGGGGTGGACTCTAGAAGCATTCTGCAGTCAGCAAACTGGTCATCATTTCACATCCTCACAAAGTACTACAAACTGGATTCCTTTTCAAAGTCCAGAGCAGGCTTTGATAAAACCATTCTCCAGGGGCTTCTTGATCCTTATCCTTCCACCTTCCAGGTAGGGCTTTGAGAGTCTACCCGAAATGCCACTAAGGCATTTGCATAAATGCTACTTAACCTGTAACCGTAGATTTTTGAATTCATCACTGCCTCAGTGGCAGCACCCATCTGCCATCCCCCAGATTGTGCATTGAGTTTCAACCTCTGAGTCAGTTGCTGTTTGATTTTGTTTTCATGTAGTATTGTGATTAGCTGTGACTTTACTGTTGCTAGATTATTGTGGCTTCACGTACATTCCTCCTCTTCTTTGTGGAAGTGAAAAAGCCTGAACACACTCTGTGACAGCTGCAGGCTTCCCTCTCAGGATATGCTCAGCCACTCAGGTGTCACAGGAAAAGGAGAATAAGAAGAGAAGTGTGAGTTTTTGAAAGCTGGTTAGTACTGGGTTACCTTGACAGATGATCCAAAATGCCACTGAGGAGCTTCTACTGTTACAGGTAAGAAGAACTTATGCAACAGTACTTTTCATTCCTTTGGGGTGGTGATTTCTTGCTTTATCCTTGTTTGCAGGTGGTCTTCCATCTCCAGCCTTAAAAGCATCTTCTGAGTGAGGTTGCTGCTCCCAGTAGGGCAGAATGTGGTTGGAGACATGTGCATGGCAGTGGGTGGGATTGTATACAAGGGAAGGGGAGACCTTGACTGAAGTGGAGTATGCAATGACATAATGTGCTTCAGTGCATATGGCATCTGCTCACTGCATCTCAGCTGAGAATTCATTAGTATTGTTATAATCAGGGGAGACAGTTACTGGTCTACACTGGAAAATGTCCAGTAATACCGCTTAGCCTGTTAGTGCAAGACGTCTGGACAAAGACCCAAAAATAAGAACATATTTTAAGTATTCCTCTTATAAACGTATGAAGTTATTAAAATAATAGGTTTTGCATTGGCATTCATTTTCTGAAGGACATATGAAGTATGAGATTCAAATGTCTGTCATTATTTTGTGACTTCATTCCTCAATAACTTTTCAGAAAACCACAAATTTTATGAGAAACGGACCAAAACTGAGTCGGAAACCTGGGCAGTCTGTGAAAATCTGGACAGTTGAGAGGTATGTCCCCAGTTACAAGCTGAAGCCCACAACCTTTAGCTCTGAATTGACAGATGGTCATAAACCACTCATTCCTACCCCCATCTCCGCCCAGTTCTGGGCCACTAATCAAACTAAGGTCATATTCAGGGTTCCATCCGTGTAAGCCAGACAAGTGAGAGTTAATTTTTATATTTTCCGTTATCTGAAAAGTCAGGTAAACCCCAGGCAAGTGTTTTCTTTTTCCTGGCAAGAGAGGTAACATAAAACAAACCAGAAAAAAAAAAAAACTTTATATCGATGATTTTCTGCTATCTCCATTTATTTTGTAACATTTTCATTGTCAGACTTTACACAATGGCATAGGTACACATACATTAATAGAAAAGAAAACAAATTAAAGGGATATTTTTATTTTCATGCAGTATACATATGTTTTCTTCTTAACAATTATAATTCACACCAACATTACATAAATTGCTTAATTCTTGCCTTCCCTTAAACCTCACTCTTCCCTAGTAACATTATTCTATGTATTTTGTTTCCATAAAGTCCATTTCTTTCTCTACAATTTACAGTAATTTACTCTCTATGTTTTCTGGTTAGTGTTGTCACCTCACAGCAAGAGGTTCTCCGGTTCGATCCTCGGCTGGGATGCCTTCTGTGTGGAGTCTGCATGTCCTCCCTATGGTTGCGTGGGTTTCCTCCGGGTACTCCGGTTTCCTCCCACATCCCAAAGACATGCTGTAGGTGGATTGGACACTCTAAATTGGCCCTAGGTGTGCCTTCTATGGAAGGTTGGGCGCCGGGTTGGCAACTCGACACCGTAAAACTCCACTGCCAATCATGAGCGGATAGTTGTTCCGCTGTGGTGACCCCTAACCGGGAAAAGCCGAAAGAAGAAGAACTCTCTATGTTTTCTAATTATCTCACCTCCATTTCTTTTACCTCCTTCACAATATTCGTTGCAGCTGTTGATTTAGATTTTGATTTCCATTTTCCAGTCTGGTCAGTTCAGATCCAATGTCCCGGCTCAAAAAAATCATGTCCTTACAACTATTTCCTCCTACTTGCTCGTACAACATTTCTGACAGTGTACACTCTTTGGAATTTTTAAAATCTGCCACCTCGTAACACTTCCAAGAGCATGTTCAGAGTTATTGTTCTGTTTCCCATCACACCTCTAACATATACTATCTACCTGAGGAAGAATTCTGTGAAGTCATCTTGAGGTTTACAGATACCCATGCAAATACTTCCAATATAGTACAGATTGTTTCATTATTTTTTATTTGAAAGGAGAAATTATTTGCATTTTTTTTCTTTTAAATATGGATGTATAATTTGGCCCCATTTTGTTTCAGACATGAGGTTACTCTGTTTTCAGTACAGAACAAGAATTTGATTTTTCTTTTGAGCTATGATTTCTAAGCTTTATTTACTTATTTTTTTTCTGCAGCCTGTACTCTGTTCTTATCAACACAGATATATTTTTCTGATAATGCCCAGTATGTTCATAGGTATGGTATGTCCTCCCAACCCCCCCCCCCCCCCCCAGTTGCTTGCGCGTTTTTGATTGTGCTTCAGGTGTAAGGTGTGATTTTTAGTTTATTGAAGCAGATGATGAATTCATTTATTAAGTAAAGTTCATGGTTTCTTCATCTTTACCTGGGCCATCTACTACATTCATAAGTAGATGGTGATGGTCTTATGTAAAAGTCATCTGTACTTGTTTCTGTACAACGTATGCTGGCTGTAAGTAAATATCAGGATGTTTCTTATGTAGATCAAATGAGTACCCTAGAGCGTATGGGTGTGACTGGAGATGATGTACAGTCACTTATACATCCTTTCCCCTGTCTGTTGATGTTTTCTGTTGTGTTACCATTCCCTTTGTTTATTTTGTTTTATTAACTGGGAGATAGTTATGACAGGAATCCTTCTTTTCCTAATTGTCATATATAAATGTTTACAACTAGAACCAAGTTAAAAATGCCCATCACTTCTGCTTCCCAAATCCATTTCACATAATAATGAGACCAGAAATCCTTTTTGAATCCTTAAGGGTTTCAGTTTTAGGAAACCAATTCATAGCTGGACTAGCTTCACTTGATGTCTTCTTTTCTAAAGGTAATGGATCTTTTCCTTGATCTTTACTATTCATTTTTCTTTGTGCTGTCTAATGCCATTTGAGACTTTTAAGTCTTTGAAGTCGAAACTTGATCTTGCCAGGTCATGAATGCTTTATTTTGGAGAAAATGTAATATCTGTCTAATAGTTTTTACAAACTTTATTGAAGTCAAGAGTACATAGGTTCTTCTTGAATTTATTATGTAGTGATCCGACTCCTTTCCTACTGAGAAGTTATATAGTAAATGTGTATTATATACATTTTAATTAACTATACTGAACAGTTTACAGATTTATGCAAGTACAAGTCCATTGTGCTTGTAGAGGGTCTATATTATATCATCGAACGCTTAAAAAAGAGAACGCTGATTGGTCGACCTAATTTAAGTGAAAGCTTACAATCTCGATCTGTCAGATCAGCGATTCTTTTCCCAGGGAAAAAAATCGCAGATCCAAAACACATACACACAACACAAGCACACCAAACAAACAGAAATCCACACACATACACCTAAAATCTGATACCTAACCCTACACTAAACTATGCACACACCACTAACTACCCACTTACCTTAACCCAAACCCTAAACCTAAGGTCCGTCATTATCGCACACTCACCTCACCCGCTCCCTAACCCTAACTCAGTTAAATCCGCCCTAACCCTCATGTCCACTCAATCGCACACACACCTAACCCAAGCCCTAACCCTAACTCACCTAAATCACCCTAACACTCACATCCACACAATCGCACACTTGCCTGAATCTGACCGGTAACTTTCCACCATAACACTGAAAATACCGAAGCAACAGAAATGAACAACCAAATTCTTTCTCTAGGAAAAAATTTTGAGTTTCTGCTGCTTCGATATTTTGCAGTTTCGCGAAAATAAGTTCGATCAATCAGCGTTCGCTTTTTTAAGCGTTCGAGGATATAATATAGACCCCTTGCAGATAAGGGATAGTCATTTATGGAGTAAAGTCGCTAGCACTATTTTGTTGAAGTAATACAGTTCTTGAATTTTTCCTTATTTGTTCTATGATTTCAGTTTTAGATTTTGGTTTGGGATTATCAGAAGTCAGCAAAAGGAGAGAATTTCAGCCATCATTGGAAGATTTGCTATTATTTCCTTGGCATCTGCATCATTTGGTAAGATTATTACTTTTATATGGAATGAAATGTTGAAGAACCCAGCATATTTTTCAAAAATACATAGTAAGATCAGGACAGTGCCAGTTGACAAATATTCATGTTTTTTTCTTTGTGTTTGAATCACAAGTGTCAAACTGGTCTCTTGTGGTGCATGTTTTAGGTAACTATATGTAATATCTAACTTTCTGTGTCATGGATTAGGAACAGAGGTATGACTTACTGAAGATTATCTATCTAATATATATATATATATATATATATATATATATATATATATACACACACACACACACACACACACACACACACATACACGTGCACATATACTGACATATAAACTGTTTTTATTTGTTCCGAAAACTGAAAGAGCAACATAAATGCATGTGTGTAAATAGCATGTTATAGGTTCATAGTTAGGTACTAGGCTGTTGGCCCTAGGGCCTATACAAGCCTAGCCAAAAAGGTACCCTGGCTTTCACCACCCAAGAAAATTATTTTCCTGTGCCCCTATCAAGCAGAACCACAGAAGTGATCCCCGGGGTGAATTTCATATTACCCATCCAATCATCAATATTTTTCTTGAAGAGTGTTAATGAGGAGCTCAGTTTGACATAGACAGGTAGTCTGTTCCAGAGTATGGGAAGTCTCTGGGACAGGAATCTATCCCGCCAGCATGTTATAGGTTCATAGGTAGGTACTAGGCAATGCAGGTGTTTGTGTAGCAGTATATTTTTGAAACCTTCTTAAGTTTAGTACCTGACATTGTTTTAGTCTCTGCATTTGAAACAGTTATACAAATGACCTAAGGTCAGTGAAGCTGACAAGAACATGAAGGAAATTAAAATGTATATAGGTAAGACTTTTATGTCACTGGAAAAAAAGTAAAGTGGGTAAGTAGAAAAAATAAATGTCTAATGTGGATATCTAATGTGGATTAGCCATATTAAGTCATAGCTTAGAGGAATGCATTTACAAACAGTGAAAGGTAGGAAGTGTGTATGTTGCAGTTATACTGTCATGCTGGTGAACATTTTTATTATATAGTTAACAACACAGTTTAGAAGGCAAGAGAGAGAGTGTCTCATTTTAATTGGCATTTTTTATATGTGGATGCATTTCCTCATTGGGGGGAGATTTCCATTTGTTTTTAATTTTTTTCACCCCCTCCCACACATTTGCACCTTGATTCCATCATACTGCAAGTAGGGGTTTACGGTACCATAAACAACACCCTTCCCCATAGTTAATGCCCAGAGACATTAGATTTATTTCTAGAACAGTGATGATACAGTGGGAAGCAGAGTATAAGAAAATACTGCTGTTGTAGGTAGATGCAGAGAAATATTTGTAAAATACAGCTGGGATTTTGAATGAGGCTATGATAACATTTCCATTCCCTGATAGAATAATAGGTTTGATAAGGAGGATATTTCAAGAGTTAGAAGCAAGAATTAAGGTTCGAGGGGGTTCTGTAACCACCCATGTTTCAAAAGAGGAGCCAGGCAGGAATGTCAGCTTTTCCCTTTGTTTGATTTATATTTAAAGCCATTAACAAATAAAGTAAGGAGCTCACAAACTGAAGGATGCTACTGGTATGGTAATCAAGAAAAAGTTAGATTTATTTGTAGACGATATTATAATATTATTTTGCATTTGTAATGTCCTTTTCAGGATTTATTATGCTGTGGAACATTTTGAGACATTTTCAAATCTTTTTGTAATAAAATAAAAGAAGGTAAGGCAAAGGCTATATAGGTAAACTATGTACCCACACATATGAATTGGTTCAGCAGTACTTATGTTTAGGGGAATATAAAATGAAGTAATTAAGTGTACAGATTAAAAAGGATTCTGATATGGCAGTATACCAGACACTAAGTAAAAGTATACAAAAACTGAGAAGCTGGTAGCTGTTGATTATGAATGGACAGATTCAAGCAGTAAAAATGTTTTTAGTCCCTTTAGTTTTATGTACAGGTCAGGCATATTTTATCAACAACAGTTGTAAATGTTTACTAGAGTTAATTGATTTTATTTGGGAAGAGAAGGACTGCAAGAGTTAAATGGAATAATTTGAATATCCCCATAGAACAAGGTGGTTTAGGAATACCTGACTTCAGGGGATACATTAGAGCTATATAATTAAGGGTCACATGTGTAACTCAGACAAAAGGTTATTGATCAAAGTTGCAAGGAATTGTCATGAAATAAAGAGGTTAATAAATAAGAGGAAAGTAGGATTTGGGGTGCAGACCCTTAAGGAGAATAACAACCACCATGATGAATTCTTATTTTCATAAGGTAGTAGAAAATATTCTAAAAAACTAAGCCAACACTCCAGAGAAGAAAGGTGGTTTTATTAATAGGGTTGACTGCAAGTAGGGGTATAGGAAATGGGCAAGAAGAGGCTGGAATTTACTGGGGAAAACTAGCAAAGGAACCAAGGTATTGAGAGCAGATGACCATGGAGGGAAAGTTAATAGTATGGGGTGAGGCTAAGCAGAAGTTCAGGTTAGAGACTCCTTCCCTACAAGGGAGGTGTAAATAAGTATAAGTGAAGACAAAGACAGGAGAGTGCTAAGTAAAAGACTGACTCTGGCTGCATTTGTGGTTGATTTTAGAACAGAAGCAGCTGTTACCAAAAGGAGTAATTGGGACATATAAAAAATATTGCATGAAAAGACTGGGTCAGAAGAGGTTAGAGAAGGTTGGGATGAGAAACTGGAAAGGCAGTTTACAAAGGAACAGTGTGTAAGGACATTTGTGTGGCGCCTGCCTATGCAACCAAGTCCAGAAGGCATAATATTTTTGCATGGAAGTGTTTGCATAAGTATTTTATACCTAAAGCAGACTTCAGACAATTTTTCAGTTAGATAGCAAACCG
The DNA here is from genome assembly GCF_019279795.1 of Protopterus annectens. Taxonomy (NCBI): domain Eukaryota; kingdom Metazoa; phylum Chordata; order Ceratodontiformes; family Protopteridae; genus Protopterus; species Protopterus annectens. The sequence continues at coordinate 653,525,188 of NC_056735.1, forward strand.
AGGTGTGATGGGAGAGGTAATTGGAAACCTGTTTTTTGAGGCATGTAATAAATTGGCAGCTGTTACAAATTCCCTACAGATTACTTTGTTAGAAATTTTGGGGGAGCAGATGGTTGTAACTAAGTAAATTACTCTTGAGCTGAGATATAAAATCTGATTTGCTTATACATAGTATGTATGTATTAAGCTTAATGCTGTTGGCTTCCAAAAAGCAATGACTAGAAAATGGAGTTCAAAGTCTAAACCATCCATAACAGAACTATTGAGTATTGTAAAGGAAATAAAAGAACTGGAGGTGATTTCATTAGAAAATGGAAGGAGCAAATTGCATAGAAATAAATGGAATTCATGTGAACCCTGTATGCAGAGTAATGTTATGGAGAAGGATTGAAATGTAAGGGAATTCAGCAATTGAGCTGTTTATGCAGAGTTGAAGTGAATGACAATTATTAGAAAGAAAAATATGTATACTACATGAAAGTAACAAAAGAAAAGTTATTATGGCTTTGTTTCTTTTCTGTTACTGTATGTGTACCTATGTCATTGTTTAAAAATGTCATATTTAATAAATATCTAAAAAAACAAAATATGTCAGATTTGAAGGCATGCACTTACATGTTATAGTCCCTTACCAGCCTTAACTGATGTAGCTGACTGTTTCGTACACAGATCTATTGCATAACACAGATTAACAGGGAAAGCAGAAATTGCCATATGCTCTTCTCTTCCAGCCAACCTTCTAGTACTCGGATTACTAATCAAACCCAGGTCATTGGCACAAAACAAAAGGGAAATATCTTCTAGCATTTCACTGACTTAGTCTCCATTATGACTGGAAAGGCACGTTTGCAGCAAGACTTCAGAAACATGCTTCATTGGATATGTCAATGTTTGTGTTATTTATGAGATGGAATACTGTCTTTTGTGGAAGAATTTAATTCCAGTCATTGTAGTTCACTAGACAAGGTTAATAGTAAATAATGACAGATTTCCAGCACAGGTTTTGCTTTGTTGATCCAACACTTCAGTTGGTTAGACCTTTAGAAAAATCCATTAAGTGTATAACTGATGGAGGCAATAAATCAGTAAAGCACAAGCCTTACTGCTGTCTATTTTTTATTATTTTATTGTCATACAGTTGTTTATATGACACTAGAAAAAACTGTCGTGGGGAAATTGTGCTAAAGTAATGGTATTCCTTGACATATGGGTTCCACAGAAATTTTATTGTACATAAAATGCTGTACAAGAGACTATGTAATCTCGTATATGATGAAGTGACTTCTGTCTGGCTTCCAGGCCAGCCTCTGACCCTGCCCTGGTGGGAATAGTGCACATCTACAAATTAGATATAGCTGATTACATCAGCAGTGTCTAGTGAGGAGAATATAATAAGTGTTCCACGTGCTGGTGTAAAAGGCTCTCTGCGATGTCAAGCAAGTGCACAAGCACACACACACACACACACACACACACACACACACACACACACACACACACACACACACACACACACACACACACACCCCAGTTGACTGCAGTAAGAACAGAATCTCCTACCTCCCAAAGTAAACAGACTACAGAGGTCAGTACTTTACACATGCACCATGGCACAAGTCTGACTTTTACAAGGCTGCAGGACAGCTTATAGTGGATGATATCAACAGTGGATATTGGAGAGAAGATGTTGGGAGACCTGCATGAAATGGATGTGTACGCATGTGTAAGTGTCAAAATAATGTCAGTCCATGGGATTGAAATGGTAACTGTTGGACACACACTTATGTTCTTCTGGCTAGATAGATACACACACACACACACACACACACACACACGCACACGCACGCACACGCACACACACACGCACACACACGCACACACACACGCACACACACACACACACACACGCACACACACACACACACACACACACACACACACACACACACACACACACACACACACACACACACACACACACACCTGACTGCAATGAGAACATAGTCCACTACCAAAGTATACAGACTACAGAGCTCAGTACTTTACACAAGTGCCACAGCACAAGTCTAACGTTTACAAGGCTGCAAGACATCTTATAATGGATGACAGCAGTGTATGTTGGAGAGAAGATATTGGGAGGCTTGCATAGGTTCATAGGAGGTTACTAGGCTAAAGGCCATAGGGTCTTTACAACCCTAGCCGTGTAAAAATCCATGTACCCTTATTGAGCATAGTTAGACAGTCACTGTTAGCAGAGTGATTTTGTGATCAGCACTGACTGCCCCTGTCCATGAGGGATGTAGGTGCCACCCCTGGGGTGAATTTATGGTCACTCATCCATTTGTCAAGGTTGCGCTTGAATAGGATAATTGAGGAGCACTGCTTCACATGCAATGGGAGCCTATTCCAGAGGAGCGACAATCGCTGGGAGATGTAGAGATGTAGCTAAGTCTCCAGCATGTTTTGTCACAGGCTGGATTGAGATTCCTGGAGCAAGTTATTCTTGTCCCATTTGATGTGCGGATGTCCAACATTTCCATTAGGGCAGGGTGTGCTACTACTCTGTAAGCTAGGCACAAGTTACCTCTCCACAGCCTGTATGATACTGAGTACAGTGACAGGGCTTTCAGTCTTTCCATGTATGTCATGCTTTGGAGGCCCTGGATTTTCTTGATCAGGAACCACTGTGGTCTCTCCATTTACTGCAAGTGTCTGGTGAGGTACATACAGAAGGGAGCATTGTACTAAATTAGTGGTTGGATAAGGGTAGAGTACAGCAGAGTTATGATCTCCCTGGTCTTGGATGCTATGCCCTTGTTTATGAGGTACACAATGTAGAATACTTTTCTTACCACAATGGACACATGGTGATCAAAGTTTAGATTGCTATCAACTTATGTTCCCAGGTCTGACACCACTGAGTTTGAGCTTAGAGGGGTGCTATATATATATCATCATTAGCAGGGGCCACTTCTTTGCCAAACAGGACAGTGAGACATTTTTATGTGCTAAGTTTCAATCCGTGAGTTTGGCACCAATCATTTGTCTGCGTCAGCCCTTTCTGTAATATGTTAACATCGTTGGGAGACTCTGCATGATTTCACCCACTTTACAGTCATCAGCAAACTTGGTAAGCCACAAGCCATCTACCTTCATCTGGCTTCAGAGAAATAGTTTTCCAAACAGTATTGGGCCCAGCACAGATCCTTGTGGTACTTGACTGTTAACTGGTCTACTGGTAGGGGTGGACTCCCCAACTTTGACAGCTTGTGTTCTGTTGGTGAGCCAAGTGACCACCCATCTAGTAATATATGGGTTAATCCCTAGATGGGAGAGTTTCTCAGTGATACCTGAGTGGAAAATTCTGTCAAAGGCCTTGGCTAAATCAAGATAAGTGGTATGTACTAATCTGATGTTATCTGTGTCATTGTTCATCATGAATGGGTCTTGGATCCAAATTCAGATCTGAGTCGGCAACTGATAGATCCAGAGCTCAAGCTCCTCCCCTTCCCATAATCCCCTGCTGACTTCTAACCCCCAGATTTCATTTGCTGCTAAATGCTTAGGACGTGATCCAGGCTCTTGCTTCCTCATATTAAGATAAGTGGCTTATTTTGTCTTCCTTTTCCTTCCTTTCTGATAGTGATGGTCTCTGTTAGTGTCTAATATAATTTGCCTCCATTTCCATAACTAAGTTTATTGGCTTATTGATATTTTTTCTTCCCTAGTGGTTGTTTCGTTTTTTTTTCTGCCCTTTCCCTTTCCTTTTGTGTAAAAAAATCTCTCTCTCTATTTTTTTTTAGTGTGTGTGTGAGTAATGTCTGATAAACCTTTGGGTTTCAAAAGGTGCTCCTCATGCTGTTGGAAAATACCTTATTCCGATTCGCATGAGGAGTGTCTTTACTGCTTGGGAGCAGCACATCTGGAGGTTGAATGTTTCATTTGTGCCCCATTCAACCCCAGGGCCCTTATGGAGCTCTGCAGTAAGTTACTGCTGAAGGGCTTGGCTCAGGGTGGTCCCCTGCCCTCGGATTATCCTGCCAAGCCCTCTCAGGATCCAAAGAAGAGGCCTCCCCTCCCCCTAATGGGTCTCCTTCTCTTGCTAAGATGCCTAGGCTCTCTGATCGCAGATCCCTGTATCCAAGTCCAGCCTGTATGGATTTGGATCCAGGTTATTCTACTCTGAGAGTCTCAGATCAGACTCTTGGATCCGAGGTCTCTGCATCAAGGAGACTTTCAGATTCAACTCGGCACAAGCCTTTACCAGATCCAAATCATTTGATGGATCTGTCTGGTGTGCCGGCCAAGGTGTTGAATCCTTTCAGGACTTCATATTGGATTGTTCTATCAGATCCGATCATCATTGAGAGTTCTCCATCTAGGTCTTCCAGAAGATCGGATGTGATGCATCGGAGTTGGTCCCCCTCCTGAGACCGTAGGGCACTGGGATCCAAGACAGGATCCCCAGCTAGATCTGGCCATTCATCAGAATCTTCCAGATCCTCCAGAAGCTTGCTGCCCACGCATATGAACAGGATTATGAGGAGTTTACTCAAAGGCAAAATCGAGTTGTTCTTGTCTTCTGCAGCTCAGATGCCCAGGAGACCTTCCCAGTCTAAAGGGCTTCACTCTCTTCTTCCAATCCATCTAGGTTTGGAATGTCAGGACCAAAGTATTTTTAGTGAGAGGCCAATGGTGTCCAGTATTCTTCCCTTCTCGACACCGTCAACATCCCTGGCTGGGTCTGTTTTGCTGCCCCTGGAACAGACTGCGGCTTGTCACTGTGAAGTTGGTGCTAGCTTCCTGGGAGTAGGATTGGGCCTGGGATTTTCAGACCATTCCCTTCTCTTGGGAGCTTCGGCACTGGACAGCTTGGGGCCGATATCATCAGGGGGCTTCAGTGCTGCCAGCTCCTTCTTCCTCCCAGACGGTTACGGCTGCCGGGGAGGAGAGGGGAGGGGAGCCTCTTCCAGCCCATCAGCCTTCTGGGCAGTAGAGAGGACCTTCTCCAGTCTGATAGCCACTTCTCCTTCTCTAGGTCTAAGGCCTCATTATTCTTCCAGGGTCAGTCCTCCCGCGAGTTCCTTCAGATGGGCATTGCCCCATTTGGGGACCCTGTCTCTTCTTAGCCCTCCCCCGAGCCCAAAGTGTAGGAACCCCATTGGAAGAGAACATGTAAGAGGAGACACTTGGACTACCCAGAGATTCCTTTACTGAAGACATGGATTTCAAGGAGGTAGGATGGGTCCCGCAGACTACCATCTGGGGGGTGTCCTTTGGAGATGTCCTCGAAATTCTTAAGCATAGAGGCAGTTGGTCTTCCCCAGTCCTATCTTTGGAGGAATCTGTGTTCCTGAAGGCCTTCGGTATGGGCCCATCTTCTACCTGGGTGTCCCCCCTCCCCTCCGCTGACGAGCTTGTAGAATGTATCACCAGCAGGGCTTGGAAGGAGCCCAAGAAAGCTGACAAATTCATCAGTCCTCCCAAGGAAAAGACTTTTTGGAGCAAAAGCATCCTAGTCGGTGCCATCATGGTGGCTGCTGCTACTAAGAAGGAGCTGGCAGAACAGAGCTCCTCTGTCCATCCCCTGAACAGAGAGTCCTGGGCAAGTGACCACTTTGGAAAGCACATGTTTGCTATATGGCACACACTACCCGGCTTCAGAGAGATTTGGTGTCGGACCTCACCACTTCTTTACAGAGTTGTTGCCTCCAGAAAGTCTTAAACTGGTCTCTCCTAGGCTGTCTGCTCTTGACTTTCTTAGCCAATGCTTCGATGAGGTTGATCTCCAAATCAGCAGAGGCCACCTCTCAAGTGGCTGGTGCAAGCATTGCCATTAGGTGGCATGGTTGGCTTCACCTTTGCAGGTTTGCGGAACCCTTTAAGGTGTCCTTTACTAACGCCCCCTTTGACGGTTCCACCTTGTTTAGACTGTCCATTAAGGAAACTTTGACCCAAAACAAGCAGGAGGGTTAGACTCTGTTCGTGGCAGGAAAAAGGTTTTGTACTCCCCAGCCTTCCTTTTCCAAGACTCGGGGGGTAAGTAAGAAGCTTTAGTTCCACAGGACGTAGTCTTACTTTCAGGATGCTCCCCAGGAGTCCTCTTCCACAAGCCGGGGTAGGGGATTCAATGGTAGAGGTCTCCCCAGAGGTAGAGGGGGTCTACAGAATCAGGACTCTTGAGAACTTCTCTCAGAGAAGCCTTTTTAGTGCTCCTGAAGGGCTGCCCAACTGTCTTTCCCTGTAGGCAGTCAGGGGACAATACTCCCTTCACCCACTAGCCTGGACAAGTCTCACATCTGATCAGTGGATGTTAAAGATTATTTCCAGGGGTTACTTCATTCCTTTTTTCAGCCCCCTCCGGTTCTAAAATCTTTTCCAGATGTTCCACACCACCGAAGGGAGTTGGCCTATTTCGAGGTTCAAGACCTTCATCAAAAAAGAGCCATTCAAGAAGTCAAAAAAGACAACAAATGTCCAGAATTTACTCTCACTTCTTTTTGGTATCAAAAAAAGACTAGGGATCTGTGTCCGATTTTGGACCTCAGCGAACTAAACCTATTGGTCAAGAAGTCCAAGTTCCAGATTGTCACTGTTCAGTCCATTCTGCCTTTGTTGCACAAGGATGATTGGATGTGCTCAGTGGATCTCAAGGTTATGTACTGTCATATCAAGATAGACGCTTCAGGAGACACCTGCGCTTTCGGTTAGGGGTCAATCAGTACCAGTTCAGAGCACTGCCATTTGGATGTGCCACAGTCCCCTGGGTGTTTACCAAATGCATGGCAGTAGTGGCAACTCATCTCCGGCTTTAAGGATTCCAGGTCTTCCCATACCTGGATGATTGGTTCTTCATGGCACCCATGAGGCATTGACTGTTAATAGCCACCAGTTACACTGTTAACCTTTTTCATCATCTAGGCATCACAGTCAGTTTGCCCAAATGCAATTTTTCTCCATGCCAAAACTTAAGAGTTCATTGGGGTCCAGTTGCACACAGTCAGAGACTGCAGCACTACCCTTATACAGGGTCCAGCTCATTTCAGATCAGGTATCTTGCTTGGTGGATCTAGAGCACCCGGCAGTTTATCTGGTTCTTCAAGCATTAGATTTGATGGTGGCTGCTGTTCAGTTAGTGCTCCTCTCCAAGTATAACATGCGGGTTCTTCAGTGGACCCTGGCATTCCAGTGGTCCACTCAAGTTCATCCCATGTCCATGACCATCAGGATGACTCAGGTGTGCCAAAATCGCCTCCCTTGGTGGCTTCAGTCTCAGGACCTAATTCTAGGCAGGCCAATGTTGTCTTCCCCCTCCTAAGGCCACTGTAATCTCAAACGCCTCTCTGTAGGGGTGGTGGGGGTATTTTCAGCAGAGGATGGTCAAGGCATGTGGTCCCCCACAGAGACCAAATTGCACATAAATGTCCTGGAGATGAGAGCAGTCCTTCTAATGTTGCAAGCCTTTCAGAAGTGCCTCCCTGTGGGGATCATAGCAATTGAAACGGACAACATGGCAGTGGTCTGGTCTATCAACAAGCAAGGGAGAACACAGTTTTATCCTCTGTGCAGAGAGGCCATGAGAGTGTGGAAATGAGTGATATCTTCCAGGTGATTTTTTCTTGCAACTCACATTCTTGGCAGTTCCAACGTGCTGGCCGACAAACTCAGCAGGTCTGTCTCGAGTCCCCAAGAGTGGTCCCTGAATCCATCAGTGGCAAGTCAGACATTTGACCATTGGGGTCAGCCATGCTGCGATCTCTTTGCTTTTCCAGTCATCCTCAAATGCAGCAGTTATTTTGCTCTGATCCCTTCAGCGGGGGAGTCAACCAGAGACACTTATTCACGATTGGCCGCCGGGACTCCTCTATGCTTATTTTCCTACTCCTCTAATATCCAAGATGTTACAAAAGGCTGTCTGCCTGAAGACCCCTCTCATCCTCATTGCCCCCATTTGGCCTTGTCAGACATGGTTCTTCCTTCTGCTGTCTCATCAGAAGTATCCTCCCTGGATATTGGATCCTATTCCAGATCTCATTTTCCATCTCTGGGGGCTCCCACCTCCCAATCTCAGGACTGTTCATCTAACCGCATGGTTTCTCCAGTTTCAGTAATTCTTTTGCAGTCCAGGCTTCCTTCCCCAGTGAGGAACATTATCTTGGCATCTCAGAAGCCATCTGTGAAGAAGGTGTATTCCAGTAAATGGAAAAGGTTTTCTGTTTGGGTGAGACAATATAGTTCAGATCCTTTTTCAGCCCCAGTTCCTGATATTTTGCTGTTCCCATGGTCTCTCTTTCAGGATGGGGTGGGTTTCTCTATGATGAAGCTTCAGTTGGCGGCCATTTCTAATTTTCATTTGAATGAGGAGCCTACTTTTTTTCCTTAACTGTGCAAAGCTTTTCTGAAAGGAGTTTTTCTTCTTAGATTGCCTATCAGATATCCTTTCCCACCATGGGATTCGACCTTGGTGCTGCAGTCCTTGAGACAAAAGCCCTTTGAACAGGCTGCGTCTTGTGATCTTAAGTTCCTGTCTTGGAAGATGGCATTTTTAGAGGCCATTACCTCTGCCAAGAAAGTCTCAGAACTGCAGGCTGCAAGCAATAAACCTCCATTTATGGTCTTTCACAAGAACAGGGTGTCCCTTAGAACAAATACTTTGTGTATTCTGAAAGTGGCTTCAGAAGCTAACCTTAATCAATCAACTACCAGTTTTATTTTCTAATTACTCTAACAAAGGAGAATATATCTTGCATTGTTTAGATATTCAAAGGCAGTTACATTTCTACTGAAAAAGACTGAGGAATTTTGGAAGTCGGACCAGCTCTCCGTGGCCTTTTTTCAAAACAGAAAGGGTCTGGCAGTTTCCAAAGTAACTATTTCCAGATGGATTTTCTAGCTGTATTTCCTACATTTAAGTTAGCAGGCATGTGGGAGCTATCCAGACCAATTAAGGCCCACTCTACTAGGTCAGGGGCTACATCTTTAGCCTTCTTGGCTAAACTTTCCTTGGATGAGATTTGTGCTGCTGCTACTTGGTATAATCCCCACACTTTTGTTTTGCACTACAAGTTGGACTTGGTATCTAGGAAGAGGGCTTCCTTTGGTTCCTCTGTGCTTTGGCATAGCCCTCTTTGAGGACACCCAGGGTTCATAGTAGCTGAGGATTCTGACCCATTTGTGATGAGTAATGACACTGAGCGCATCAGATAAAGAGTTATGTACTTACCATAACTTGGAATCTGTACTATCCTCTGTCATTATTCATCATAACTCTGGGGATCTGGTAGAGCGGAGTGGTTCTTTTTTTTTGGGGGGGGGGGGGGGATATTTTACTCTCCTGTCCAGACTGTTCTGCATTTCCATTTGTTCAGCAAACTCAATCTGAGGGTTAGAGGTCAGCAGGGGATTATGGGAACAGGAGAGGCTTGAGCACTGGATCAGTTGCTGGCTCGGATCCAACGTCAGATATAAGACTCATCTGTGATTTATAATGACACTGGATAGCACAGATTCCAAGTTACGGTAAGTACATAACTCTTTTTGTCCATCATCCAGGGCTTTGGTGACATTCTCAAAGAAGTCCATTAGGTTTAATAAGCAAGATCTACACTTGACAAAATGAAAGTGGGTCGGGTCAAGAGTTTTGAAGGTTGCCTTTGTCACTGTGGATAAGGTTTATGATGAGTCTTTCTATAGCCTTGCAGATAAGGCTGGCTAGGCTTATGGGTTGATAGTTCCCAGGGTCAATTGATGGATGTGTAGGCATGTTCAGCTATGAAAATAATTCTAGTTCTGCATGTTACCAGATTGATGTGTATTGCATAAACATTTTTTATTAATTTATGTAGTGTAGTTGAGATATTTGTGAACATATACTGAGACCAGGTTTACAGTGCATGGGGGAAAGGCAACACATGGCTGTATTGTAAATATGTGACATATTGTTAAATGGGGCCTTCAGTTTGTTTCCACGTGTAGTTTCATGACATAAACAGTAAATGGACAGTAAACAGCACTAATAAATGCCAATAGTGACTTTGCATAGCACAGCGATGAGCAGTGGGTTTGCGTGAGAGTTGGCAGAGTGTTTGCACATGTGAGATGCACATTTACATTACTTTCACTGTTTGCACTTTGTTAAGCAGTGTGCAAACATGGGGCTCGTTGCTAAAATTCTTTGAGTTAGTATTGAGTGTATGAAACACACCTGTTGCTTAACTGAATCTGTGGCAGCAGGTGGAAATGCATTTACAAATTTCTGTTTGAACCAAGATGATACTGGGTTCAAATCCAGGTGTATCTAATACTTTTAGTAAACAGTGATAATACAGTGACATTAATTCTTTATAGTACATGTGTTGCTGTATGTTGTCATAGTGCAGTGGGATTAAGCAGCATTGCACGGATGTAACCACAGCATTGTAGGGCTTCTCACCATCATTTGGCATTAGTGCTCAATGCCAAACTCCATGTAGACAGAGGCAAAAAATGAAGGGGTCCATTCTCTTTTTTTAGCACATTATAGGTGTTAAAATGGGGTCAATAGGAATTTGGTAAAATGTGAAGCAAGCAGGGTGAAGAACAAAGGGAAATCAGTAAAATAATGTGCAGGGGTGAGGTAGGAAATCTCCATAACTAGCCATTTCTTCATCAGTGAAAACTGAAAATATGTGCAGAATAAAATATCAACTGAATTTGGGCCGTCGCCTCCAGAAAGAGGGGTGACAACAATATAATCATGTTGTATAGCTAATTGCACCAAATCAAGTATGTCAAGAAGCCAAGTGTGTGCAATGTAGAGCTATGTATGGGACAGTATATTTTTTTGTGGGACGGGTACCTATTTTTTTTTAATTCAGTAAGAGAGGAATGCTGGGTAAAGAACATAGGTATTGTGGGTAGGTGAGGAAGCAAATGCAAACAAACAAGACGAGATGCAGATGGTGAGGGGCAGAAAAGGTTGCAGGGCACTATGATTTGTATGAGGAAGGGGCAACACAGGCTGATGCCTGTCAAACATGGAGCCAGTGAGAATCTAGTCTTGACCCACTGGAATGTCATCACAGTCCCCTTACTCCGCTGGCAGCTGGAGTGCTTGACGGCTTCTCCTCCTACGTACCATGAGGGATAACCGCCTCTCCATCTGGCATAGGCATACACCAGTAGTGCAGTGCACGATCCTATACACCAACCCTGGCATCTCCTGGTGGATGATGAAATCCCCACCTCTGCTACTACTCTAGGAGGGTACCACAACCTCAGCTGCCAGGGCAGTACTACCTAGGGCACAGGTAGTGCAGGAGCAGCAGAGGCAGTGCTGCCAGGTTGGGTTTCAGATGTGCTGGGCATTGGTGCTAGAACCGGTGGAGTGGGTGCAGGCTGATCCACTGGAGCTGTGCTGCCTCGCTGTGCTGAAAAGCATTTAGTGATTTGGTACAGATGGATGACATGGAGACATTTATCCTCCTCTTCTTCCTCACATGTCCACTAATCACCTTGAATTTCCACCCCTACCCCTACTAGACTAAAAGTAACTTCATTTTCTACTCTCTAGTCTCTACTCACGTAACAACTTACTTCTCCTTTCCTAGTACTGTATGAATTTTTCTCTTATTTTGAGCTCTGTGTGCAACTTCTGATACTGTCAGGTGCATATATTTGCTACTGTACCACTCAAAGTGCCAGGGTTTATGCTTGTATATAACCACTGATGTAGAAATGACTGCACCTTGATTTTGTTTTTACTGTCAGATACTCTTGTCTACTACTGCACCAAGTGCTGTTGTATATGGCTGTTAATAACTTCTGATGCACAAACATTTCCACTTGTTTATGCTATTTCTGTGTACACTTTGTTATACTAGTTATAGAATTAGTTTATACAGTTGGACTTGTTATACTTTTTGTTTGTACTAATTGTGGAGCTTTTCTCCCCGGGTCTCCACTGAAAAAGGGCTTTTGCTCAGTTGGACTGTCCCAGTCAACAAATGTCAAATAAAATAACAAAAATAATAACATAATAGAAAATAAGAAAAGAGAGATAAGGGTTGGGGCTAGAGAAAAAAGAGATAAAATTAGTATCATCATGTGTGACATACAATGCATTAACACAATTATACAACTATTTTATCTGAAGTAGTACAGTGTAAAGTACAAGTCCTAACAATTGCACACTGTAACTACAGATTGCTAAAAGTACTCTTTGAAATGTGCATATATTGCACATATGCTTGGTCCAGTTATACAGATTGCAGTTAATAGCAAGGCATTTGTGCTACTTTTATAGAATTTTATTTAATGAAATGTTGTTAACGAAATGCAGTATTGTATAGTTGTTACTAGTGGTATTTGAACCCACAACCTCTGACTACAGTCTTATATTTGAATGCTAAAGTTGGTTAGTGCTACAGACTAATGCATGCTTACTTGTTTTTACAGTTAGGCTATGCATGCTCAATTTGCTACAACTGTGTAAAAACCCTACAGTAATACTTCTCTTGTGCTGCATACGTACCACTTATTTCTCTCAGTCTCTCTATTCAATCTGCATGAGCCTGTTTATTGAACTCTATTTCAGCATTAGCTGTGGAAAGGGCAGAAAAGAATAGAAGAGCATTATGCATACCAGTCTTGCCTATATTTAGCTTCCTGTATATTGCAAATACTCTCTGTTGTCATACTTACACAGCTGTGGGATGTCAGCAGTTTGAAATTCATTTAACCACTGGTTGAGGATATCCCTTTTGAGCCTCTGTGGGTCATTAAAATGATGCTTACACTGTTCCGAGTGTGTGGGATGCCAGTAGCACTGGATACAACTTGACCCAAACTACTGCAAGCCTCAGACTTGTACTGGGAGCCAGAATGGTCCCCCCTGCAGAAGCCTTTGGCAGTGGCGCTTTACCAGGAGTCCAGTAAATATCCTGGACAACCCACGTTTGTGCTCTGAACTAGCAGCTTCCCCTCTAACTCCAGCAATTTCTAACACCCAAACTAGAGCAATGGCAACTAATGCTTTCCACAAATTCCTGTTATCGAGTGTACTGGTAGTGCACAAACCCGAGCAGCAATGCCAACATCGTTTGCACAATGTTAAGCTGAGAGCAGCAGTGCCAAGCAGGGAGAAAAGAAATATTTTAAATTGGAAGGTTAATCTGACACTTGGCCTTAGTTTATGGAGTGTTTGCTGTTGTAGCTTGGAAATGTGTATTGAAAATTGGAAGATGACTGTTAGTTAAGTTTACAGATATGCACTGGAGGCATACATGCTTTGACCTGACACGTTTGTTTTTGGCTTTGTACACTGGTAAAATTGAATATGTGTGGGATTCAAACCTAGGCATAAGGGACAGGACATTTTCTTCCACAGCTGTGATTTTCCGTCTTTGCTACAGAAGAAGTGCTGCTTACACACAGTCAGGAATCATTCATACATTCACATGACAGTTTGAATTCTTACACATTGTGACCTTGTGTATATAGATCCATTTGTGTATGTGTCCTATTTAATTGTGAAGGCCATCCAAGTCCAGATACCAAAGTCATACTTACAGAAATATAGTAGACAGTATACTCTCAGGCATACATCTGAAAATACACTAAGGGCATCTTATCCCCTATACATGTAATTCATATCAATTCCACTATCTAAAGTGTTATAAGTGAGAGTGAATATAATGGGAAGTGGAAAAATAGTAAACGTGTGGAATACCCTGTATTGGAACCTAGGACCATGTGTATGGAAGCCTTACACTTACACCTGTTGCCACAAGAATGTTGAAATAACACTTGTATATTTTTCAGTTCATTGCTATAAACTACAGTATCACAACTGTAAAAAAATAAGTTGCACACCCTGTACTAGAATCCAGGACTATCTGTATTCCATCCCTTTACTTACCCCTACTGCCATAGGAATAGTTACATGATAGTTCTATAATTTTCTATTCATTCTGAAGTTCTCTTTGTTAACCGCCACACAGTGCTGCTTAGCATGTTTGATCAGTGCCCAACAGAATTAATTGAATGTGTTCATTTTCAATGACTGACTGTCTGCGTCCTTTCTGTAGGTGTTAAATGGCTGCCTCAACAGGCATTTTATGTAGGTAAAACCAATAAGGAATTTAAGAGAAGAGTTTATGAATATCAGTATGCTATTAAAATCAAGAACACAGACAATGCACTTGCCAAGCATGCATCTAAGTGCAGGTGCTGGGGAATCTTGCTAACTGCCAAGTGGTGTTGCATGATGGAAAGCAAAAATTGCAACAATGTATTCTTTTTGACTGCTACCCTTTTACAGACACACTATCTGCAGATGTTCTGCTTGCTTCCTTTTGTGGTCCACTAGTCCAGGTTTGCACACTGCTAAGAGTAGCGTAAACGATATAAGTGCAGCCAAACCTGACATTCATGTTCTCTGTTTTTCTTGTTTGTGCTAAGCCACACACCATGCAAACACTATCCAAAATGAAATAAAAATTATACAAGAGAAAAGTAGTTGAAATAAAGAAAGGTAGTCTGTGAAATAAACACTAAAAATGTTTGTTAGTACACGTGAAATATTTCTGCTTAGGTCTGGATTTGAACTCTCACTCCATTGAACCCTGAGAACACAGTAAGGGTCCCTTATCCCTTTGCAGCAGGGAACTGAAATCATTCTGCATATATCCAACTGCAGCATCATCCGCACTACTAAGAAACCACATAAGTTATTTGTACATGTATTAATTTCAGATGTAGTGCCCTGAAGGATCGCACAACCATTTATGACTGTTGCTTGGAAAAATGCAGCTCTGTCTCACCTACAGAGTCTTGCCTTATCTGACCAGTAACTTAAGACATGCAGTCTGTAAGGGATTCTATATCATTGTTCTTAAAATGTGTGAGGATATTAAATGGCAATAATATACAGTTCTCAACAAATGAAGGGGAGGTTCAAGAACAGAACCTGTGTATTGTGTACTGCTTACTTACATTTGGTTTTGGAATTCGCAAGGAAAACCAGCACTGAGACTACACAGTTGCTTTATAGCTTGTTGAAGAGCTCCTCCATCTTGTATTAGTTGATTAGCATAGAGTTTAGCTGCTTATGCTGTAATTAGTATGCCATGGTGTTTAACTTGTTTGTGCGGCTCTACACACTATGTAGAGCTACTTACTGAATCTAAAACAGTGTGCTACTGTGTGCACACAGCAACGTGCACATGGTGTAAACAGACCATGTAGGCATTATTGAATCTGGCCGATAGTCTTAACTTGCTATAAATGTCTTCAGTCAGTATGCTTATGGAAACTAATGAGTCTATAAATATCTGCAGTTTAATATTTTGGCCATTATTTCAGGCCTTTTTGCACTGTCTGTTTCATTACTAATACATAAAGCCACATGTTGTTTTCTACCAATACCATTATTTTCTCTTTATTTTGTACTTCCTCTAAGCAGTCTTTATGTATGACTTAATTTGTTTGCTTATTAATTTATTCACTTACATTTGTTTATCAGAGTAGAACATTGATCAGACAATGTGGCTCAGTCTGGTTGTTCTTTGTCTTTGTTATACTTGTTCAGTCTGTACTATGACCTGTTGCTTATGCATCCATTAATGTAGTTGTTTGTTTCTTGCACTTGGTGCATGTCTTGCTCTTTGCCAGACTCCATTTTTTGTTTGGATGCAGGCCACCACAATGTCTGCAGTCTGTTTTGTAATTTATTTTATGCTTCTTTCAGTCATGTAACTCTGGTTTCATTCTCTGTCTTTTTTATTTTCATTTCTATAGTTTTATGCCACACTGTCAGCTTTGTTGATTATTTTTTCAGTTATTGTAGTCATTTTAACTTGCATTTCTGACATCTCTGCATCTTGCAGCCCAGGAATTTCTCCAGTCACCAGTGAGTTAGATAATATATTTTTCTTATCCTTTCAGATGAGCACATCTGTTGGCCAGTGTCTGTCATTGCCAGGGTATTTAACCTAGAATAGTAATACGGGTCTGTAGATTTATTCAGTCCCTACATTTTTGAATTTGCATATTTCAAAATGTACATTTTAGGTTCAGAATTTCTGTATAATCTTTACAAGTTCATACCATAGTCTCATATATTTGATAAACTTTTTCTCCTACCATATGTAGAAGTAATGTTTTGTGTCATCAACATGTATGTTTAGGACAGTGGCAAAATTATTAAACATTGGTACCTAGCTTATCTTCAGTGTGCTATGAATATCTTAATCTATGTCATAAATTAGCAAAAATGGAATAGCTTTTGATGTCTTATTTTTGTTTGCTGTTGTTTTACTTTGTATACTTTCTGCATTTCCACTTAATATATTGGCAACCAAAATGCTCCTTATTTTTTATTGTTTTACTTGGAAGTTTTTGTTTATCTTACTTTCTTGTAAGAAACATATGCTTTTCATTTTCAAAAATAATAAAACTGTCATTTTTTTGTTAAACCAAAGTTTTTCTGTTGACTACAGTGCTGTCCTTATCATCAGTGTTTTGACTGTATATTGCGAAACAGCGTTGGCCCTTTAAAATTTCTTTAGACAAAACAGGTCTAAAAATAATGGCAGTTAACATGGTAGGGGTGCCAAACAGATGACACACACACACACACACACAAGACTACAAAAAAAAAAAAACCCTGAACAAAGGCCTGTGATTTAGCTACTTTTCTGGCTGTAGTTGGATAACTCCAAGTATAGTGTAAAACAATCTCTGAGCCAAACATAAATGAGGGTGATTAGAGACAGAAAAGAAGCAGTCCTTTTACAGAAGGTAAAAAAAATAACAGTGACCCTCACAAATCCCATTATATGTCAATGGGATGGGAATTCACAGTTAATTCCTTATGTCTGGCATGCGTCATACCAAGCATTATGGGAAAGAGAAAGGGTTGAGGGAGAACAAGATCACATTAATACATCAAGCCCCATTGGTAGCCATGTTGTGGAAAACGAGCAAAAATTACAAATAAAGCACTTAGAGTGACTTTGAGGTATTAAAATGCATCAGGAAACAAAGAGAGAGTGAAAAAAACTGATTTTTTTTAGTCCTAGGGTGGAGTTTTCCTTTAGCATGTAGAGCCCTCCCTGTGGGAACATAAATCAGTAGAGAAAATTTCTTTAGAGGTTGCCTTTAGCACCTAGTAACAGTACTGAGAGAAGAAGCTTCGACAGAATTCATTGCGGAGTGTAACAAATTTGGAGTCCATTAATAAAAAAACACTGAAAAAATGAGGAAGAAATAAAAATGAACCTTTTTAATGATTGCGTGCTTTTGACCATTAAAGGTCTTCTTTAGAATAAATGCATATAGTAAGTAAAACCATTTAAATACCATATTTGCCAACCAAAACATCAAGTCAGAATATTCAACTAATTGATCCAATTAACTCTTAAAGGAATACTGATGCATAAAGGACTTTAAAAACACAGCGAATGAAAAGTAAAACGAAAAAACCCTCTAATTTGCATTTATTATAATATTGTCTTCTGTTTAGTACCACTTTGTAGTTGACACAATTATTAAGGCCTGGGATAGTGACAGTGTATCACTGAAGAAGGCAAAGGTGCCGAAACCGGTCTGATTTTGTATGGTGTTGCCACAATAAAGAAGGTTATGGTGCTGGCTTTTGTTTTTGCGTTGTGGCAGTGAGGCAATAAAAAAAGTGATAAAGAACAATTGGAGAATTTTGGAAGTCACTGGTGACATTAAGCAAGTCGTAGGTTATACACCTTGTTTTATTAACAAAAAAGTCAGCAATGTTAAGTCGCTTTTGGAAAAAACAAAAGAACAGACTCAAGTTCAACAAAAGGGGTACTTACAAATGCCAACAGTGTTCAATGCAAATACATCTTTGAGGGCCTTTATTTTGAGGTTTTTGGCAGACGAGTTTAATTCAGTGCCAGATTTCTTTATGTGCAGCTCCCAGTATGTAGTTTAACTTGCAAAATGTTCCTCTTGTGAGGCGTTTTATGTAGGTAAAACCAATAGGGACTTTAAAAGAAGAGTTTGTGAACATCATTACACTATTAAAACTAGGAACACAGACAATGCACTTGCCAAGCATGCATCTGAGTGCAAAGATTTAAGAAATTTTACTTCTGTGTGACAGGTCAGGTGACCACAGATTTTAGTGGTGATAGAGAAGGGAAGATGGAATGGGATAGAAAAGGGGAGCTGGAATTTAGAGAACTGAAATGGCAAATAGAATTGTACGCATACAATACCCCCATCATTTTTTCATTGTTTTGTTTTTTGTTAGTGTTTTCATTTTTACTACCTGCAATCAGGAGATTTAGTTGTTATTTTTGTTTCAAATCTGGAGTCCAACATAATCCTTGTACACATGTTTTTGTTACATTTGAGAACCCTTTTTCTTAAAATAAACTTGATACGTATTCATAGTTTATTTTATTGCATGTGATATCTCCTTCAGTTATTTCATAGCCACTGTTTTTGTTGCACTCAGTGTAAAATGTTTGCAGCTTAAGCTACCCATCCAGTTAGTGCATTTTTTTAGGCAAAAGAAGGGGGATTTCCGGCATGTCAGCTTATGAACTAAGTTATTCTAATGTACAAAATAGAATTTCAGAACAAAACAACCATGATTTTAAGTCATTATTGTTTAAGGATACTTCTAGGTCTCAATCTAAACTAACTTTTCCTCACAGTAATTTAGTCAAATGTGGTGAAATCAAACATGGATCCTTAAATGCTGCCTGCACATATTTATTATCTTTGAATTTATTATGTCAGTAACAATGATGTGGAGGCATTCTTATAGCAACAGTGAATTGAGTTTTCCTATGAAGTTGTGATTTTTGACCTACTAATCTAGACTTATGGCCTCAACACACAACAACTTTCCTTTTAGGTTCAGTAGCCTCAGAATTTATGTTAAGTAACTTGCGTATATATTTTGGGGTAGATTACATGAAACAGTTTTAGTTGGGTTTGCTTTTGAAGCAGTGGTTTTGCCACAGCATTGCCTTTGCTGTGGAACTGTAGAACATGCATTTTAAACAAATTTCTTGTAATAATCCATGCATTTGTTTTAAAATTATGTTGAAGGGTACTTTACCAGACTAGTGCATTCCTATTATGGAGCTTTATCAACAGCTGCATTTTTATGCAAAATTATATTCTAGTTAATCGATTATCGTTTTGCTGTTTGTGAGGTATGTGGTTTTACTATGAATAAATAATTTGGAAAATTCTGTGTAGTATGTGGTTTTACTATGAATAAATAATTTGGAAAATTCCAAGTATTTTGTTTTATTATTAGACATTTAAACACGGGAACATAAGAATAATACTATGCAAGCAATTACATGGACTTTAAGATGCCTAGCTATATACACCTTTAAGTATACAGACTTTCTTTCCATCCTTGCTTACCTCTGAAATTGAGCAGGGCTTTACACAATTAGCCTGCTATAAGTTTGTGTCTACCGACTTAGTGATCAAGACTAGCAGTAGAGGTAGCCAAAGTAGTACTTTGTTTTACCTGTAGTGGCAACTTATTCCATAGGCTGGGAATATGCTGTGTTAGGAGCCTATTCCGTCCCACTAGACTTGTTCAGTTCTTTAGTGCAGGTATTTGTGGAGACACTGGTTTTGCTAAGAAATTGGAGGTTACACAGGTTACCTTCGAGCAGCTGGAAGGTTACTAAGCATAAGGAAAGTTGTGCTAATCTTTTGGGATAGTTGTAGGATTTAAGTTTTCCAGCTGAGCGATAGCCTTGGATCTATACATACCAAAAGGGGCACTGTACTCAAGTGTTTTTTCTAATAAGGGAAGAGTACAAAAGTAGGATAAATTCTTTGGCTGTTGAAGATATTCCTTTGGCAATTAACTAGGCTAAGCAGAAGGATTTCCTGAGTATGGTGGAAACATGGTGATCAAAAGAGATACCATTTATAATACATCAGGTGAGAGCAGCTTTTCTACTGGATGCACCTATGCTGCACTTTTGAATTTAACTGGACTGTTTTTAGTACACTAGGTATGTATACACTACACCTCTTGCAGGGGCCATTTAGTATTAGTGAGTGGATAACAATACCTATATTGCAGTCATCTGCAGAGTTGGTGAACCACATTTCTGGAGTATTGGCATGAATGTCTCCAGAATAAATGCCAAATAGGAGAGGGCCTAGCATGGATCCCTGTGGCACACCACACATTACGATTTTGCATTCAGTGTGTGCTAGCAACTTTCACAACTTTCACATGAAATAATTATTTAAATAAATAACATTATACGTTATAAAAATGTGTACAGTGCTCAGAATAAAGACATATATATATATATATATATATATATATATATATATATATATATATATCATTTCTATTATCTACTTAAAAACATTTGTTTCCTCTTTAATATAGTTTTGATACTAACAGCTGTTACTTATACCTGGTGCAGAATCTGCCTGTAATTGTATGATCCATTCATACTCATAAGTTTCCAAGCTATTATTTAAATAGAAAGAGGTAGTGATTTTATTATTTTTTAAATAATTATTTTGTTTATTTAAACAGTTAATTGATTCTGTTTTTTGTTTGGGGCTGTGTCACCTGATTTTTATTTTGAATTGTACTAATGGAGATGTGATTGCATTGTTTGCTACATACACACTGAAGAAGGGCATCTGCCTGAAAGCTTTGTGGTTTTACTGATTTCTTTTGCGAATAAGTTATTGTATAACTGTTCAGCGTTTCCAGCTCCTGGAGTTTTATCTACTATTTTTGATTTTCTGCTCTCCAATAGCGGTTTACCTTAGTGCTGGTCCTGTTTGCTGCAGTTACTCCTTATGTACATGCCCAGTTATTCCCTTGTGGCTGGTGAACATTTCATGGCATCAGCAAGCAGGAGGAGCAGAAATTGGGGTATTCCAGTAAGGGATCATTCTGGTGACAAGGGGATTTTGTTTCACTGTATCTTGTTCCTGGGTGTCAGTATGCAGTAACATTAAATGGACAGCCCCAGCCCCTTTAGCGTAAGGTTACCTGAATATTTGCTGTTGCTTGGATACTTGACAGCCTTGCTGTCTGGTCCACTACTCCTAAGGGTTGTGACCTATGTAGTAACTAAGCCCCTTACCAATCCCCAAGATAGCTGATCTGACCTCTGGTAATTTAAACTTTTTCACCCCATCAACCTCACTCCAGCTGGTCCTCTAGACTTGGGATGCTAGTTGAATCCATGTTACAGGAATCCTGCTTGGAATCCTTACCGCTGCAACAGTAGGCTTGTCACTTTATTTTTAATGTTTATTTTAAATAGGAAGCTGTACTGCATTTGTAATCAGCATAACATAATTCTTCAGGAGAAACTAAAGTGATTAGTGCACGGAAGAAGTAAAAATAGCTAAGTGTGCATGTTATTGCTGCCAAATAAACTTTGGAAGGCGTCTTGCAGAGACTTAGCCTTTTGTTGCTTTTAGGTATGTTTTTCTATTGCTTCTTTACAAAGTTATAAGGGGAGCTGTGCTAGACATGGATTATTGTCCTGTTGAGGGGGAAACAATTACCTTAACCTAGCTTTATGATGAGTTTGTTAGCAGCTTTTAGTACTACTACATCTATACTGCAAGTCCATTGTAGGGGGACTTGCTGCAACTGAAGTCAGCTTTGTTTCACATGAAGCAGTTGCTCATAATGACATTTTTTTTTCTGAAAAACAGTTTGAGTAATGAGTTCTTGTACAAAACTGAAGTTGTATTTTTACTTTAATAAGAAACTGCAGTTCAGTGTTTGGTGTGGAGTTACATGAAATAAATGTACTTTACTGTAATCTCTTGAGCATCAGTTTGAATTGTAAGTTCCTTTGCTAAGTGAAGCAGAAGTTTTGTTTTATTGCTGAAAGAAACTGGTATTTGGTCTTAGTCTGGAGCTAGATTGGATGGAATAACTTAAAATTATCACTGTTTTGAGTAGGGTTGAAAAGGGAAGTGTACTTTAAGCATTCGTAAGGTAGAGGTTAATGCTAAGTTGAGGATATTGAAGTGATTGTAGATATTGGTGGTTTATTAAGTAAAAAAGCTTGCCTAATTTCCTTTGAAATGCCACTTAAGTGACAGAAAATGATGGTCACTATTAATATAATTTTGTGAAAGATTGAATATCTTTCTTGGCAATTGATTTTTTTTTTCATTAAAAGTATTGCATATTTTTGCGGTGTAGTGAACTGACATGAGATTAGCAGTTTACCTGGGAGAAACAGGTCAACACTTACTGGAAGACGTACTGTAAGCAGTAGTATTTGTAAATGCATGCAGTATTCTTTCTTTTAAAGGCTTTATCTGCTGAGACTGATTTTAAGTGGCTTCCTCTCACATTTTGTATTTTGTTTCACAGTGCTTGTACTGATGTAGTGGGTGAATGAGAAGGTTAATCTTTGAAATTGAAAAGTGTGGTTTTAGTACAATCCTTACGTTGAATGTAAAAGTATGTATTTTATGTGGCAGTGAAGAGACAACTTAACAACTTAAGTAGAGCTTGGAGTACTGGTTCATTATTGCATCTGAATGAGGTGAAGGTTCACTGTTTAACAGTAGTATGCAGCTATATATCTCCAGTAAAACTGAAAGGGTGCAAGTAGTTTTAAGAAAAGTTGGGGTAAGGTTAGTGGTGACTGTTCTTGCTTGAGTGCTTGAATTATGAAGCAGTAAGACACGTCTGGGTAGGGTTGAGATGTAATTCTTCACTGCTGCTGACTTTGGCTTGGCTTATGCCTAGGATGACGGTAGATAAGATGGGTAGGAATTGCAAGGCCAAGTGCTTGCCAAGCACTCCTTTCTTGAGAAGAAGTGTGGGTTAAGTTTTGTAGTGTCTACTTAGTAGTTGAAACAGGTGAACAAAATCAACTTGTTTAATGTGTAATGTAGTTACTTGGCACAGTATGCAGTGAGAGAAGTGTACTGTAGTAGTACCATGGCATAGTCATGCCTGGGGAAACAAATAATGCAGACATTCAGAAAGTGTACAGTTGAATATGTATGACTGCTTTTTGACAAGGCTGATGCACTTCCATTAATGGCAAAATACAAGTTACAGTCCAACTGTATGCAGTTCAAAATAAAGCAAAAAAAAATTTAGATGTAAACTGTCAAAAGCAAAATGTTTATCAAATGTAATATGTTTTTTGGGGGACAGTTATCACAAGTCTATTGTTATGCACAAGAGATTTTCTAACCATTTCCTTTTATCCACTGCGATGGACACTGTTAGTTGGAACCCCTCACTGTTTGTGATAATGAAGTGCCAGTAGCTGAAAGAGTGTCCTTATTGGGGTCTTATTCAACATTAGATTCCATTTAGATGTCATCACAGAGTAGGGGAACTGTTGGGCTTGTTTAAGAGCAGGATAGAACACAGATGTTATTAGTGTTTCCACTTGCAAAAAAAAAAATAAATAAACGTGAAAAAATGAAAAATGTCATACGTCCTGAGATTTTAGGAGAAGAACATTTGCTTAAATAATTATTTCGTATCCAGAACACCTTAATACTATATGAAATGATAGTCAACTCAAATTTTACAAGAACAAACTTATTATTATTATTTGCAGTTTGTTTACCGAGAAAGTCCATTGGACCAAAAAGAGCCCAATTTCAGTGGAGGCCTATGGAGGAAAGCTGCATACATACATTTAAACAATTGTACAATTAACAAGTAAACAACTTATAACTATAGCTTCAAGGAAATAGCATGCAAGAAAGGTATACTGTACAGTAAACAGTAAATCTTAGGTAAACAAAAAACAGAGTAACATGCCCTATCAGAGCCTTTAAAGGCAGTATCAACTATAACAAGTTTTAAGCATAAAATAAAACATTTGAGGTCTGTTGCTGCCTGAACTATATTTTAGTATTATTGAGTAACAAGATGTACTAGGTTAGTAGTTTAAGGTATATGGTAAGCATGAAATACTAGGGAATGAATAAACATAGGAAAGAGACAGGAAGATAAGAATAGCGGAGATATAGTATTGGAATGAGTTGAGAGGCTAGAGTAGGGAATTAGGGGTAGGATAGAGGAAAGTCAGGTGGGGTGAGAGTAAGAGCATTCCCAATGAGAAGAGAGGTGGGAATGGAGCAAAGTCATAAAGGTGGAATGATGGTTGGTGGTACGAATGTGTGGTGGAAGGGAATTCCAAAGTCGTGCTACATAGAAGGGTAATAGAAATGTACATGAAGTGTGTGTGGGTTTGTACACTTCTAGCAGATTCCGATTGTTGGACTTGAGTAGTCTATCAAGCTGATGCATTTTGAGAGTAGAGGTGAGGGAGGGGCAGTGGGCGGTTCGAAAGATGAGTTTGTGCGCCTTTGATAGTTGGATATAAGTGAGATAGTTGGACAGTTCTAGGCAGTTCAAGGAGTGGAGGGCATCACAATGGTGAGAGGAGGATTTGGATCTGGTAGAAAACTTAGCAATTTTGTTGTAACAGGCAGACAATTTTGTCTTTAGTAAGGATTGAAGATTAGTAAGGAGAGAGGCTCCATACAGGAGGGAGGGAATGTGGTAGGTGACAAAGAGCATATGCTTGGTTGAGGGAGTAAGATAGCGACTGTGGAGATAAGCATACGTAGTTTTTGGTGAGTTTTTTAATGTTAGTTGGAAGGTGAATATCAAATTTTAATTGCTCATCAATAATGACTCACAGAAGCTTTGCATGGTGGCAAATTTCGATAGACGTGTTGTTTTGGCTAGTTATGGAGAAAGTGTTCTTGTCAATTTTGGTATATTTGGAAGGGATGAATAGCAAGATTTTGGATTTAGATGCATTGAGATTATTTTGGCAAAAAAGAGAAATTCAGTCCTTTCCATTGGCTGCAGGTATGGTTTGTCCTGCAAAATCTCACATTTGTATAAGAAATGTCCCACTTCGGCCATCTGAATAGGTGGCCACCCTAGTCACACCATAGTTTGGGAGTAACCAAGAAAAGAAAAAAAAATTATCAAAAGGTGGGAAAAAGTGTCTTTTGTATATCTGAACTAGTGATTGAGGACTGAAGACCGTTTTGCTGAAAACAGCAATTCAGATGCGAGGCCAGGTTCTCACTGAGAGCTCTTTTGTTTTCAGCAACACTAGTCTTGGTTTTTTAACTAGTTGTGTGAGTGCTGAAGGGCTGGCCACTGAATGTTTGGTGGGAGGAGGGTAGTGAGAGGCCAGCTGTTGTCTCTTGGGGGAGGATCCCAGTTAATACACTTCTAGCAGACTAGTGGTAGAGACTTGGATGATGAGGGAGAATGATATAAAATAGTATGTGATAGTAGAGGGACACCAGCTTTGACCTCCATTGGCTAGATCATGTGAAGGCTGCTGGTGACAAGCAAATGCCATGTAGTCAATTTCTTGCTGCAGGTTGAAAGATAAAATGTTTTCAAAAATGAGTGGATGGAGCTTTGTGTAAAAGTACTGTATTCTTTTTTTTTGTTTCCAGTCTGCTTCTTACTGCTTTGTAATAGAGATGAACACTGCTTATCAGATTGTAAACTAAAGGATGTTGTTTTGTTATAACTCTTTAAAAATTAACTGCATCTTGAAAAGCTTCAGGGCATTGACCACAAAGGCTAATTTCCTTTTAGAGGTCCTGTAGCTTTGGTGGTGTTATAACTGCTTGGACTTCTTATTTTTCTAGTTCTGAGTTTTGACTACTCTGTTACCATAGCACAAAGGCTTTCTGACAAACCTGATTATTAAAAAAACAACAATGACAAAAAAACTCTTTCCAGTTTCTCTTTTGGCAATGTTTAGTAATCCAATATTTCAAAGGTGAGTTTCAGATCTCCACTGTCAACAGGCTTTACAACAAAAGGAAGAAACTGTTTTCCAAGGGTAAAAAGGCACACATTTCCAATTGGAAAAACTCCATCCTTAGCCTCAACAAGCAAATTAGATCACAAGTGAAAACGTCCAAAGTCAATTATGAATTGAAACTAGCCTCCGAAACAAAGGGAAACCACAAAGCCTTCAGTTGCGTCAGGAACCTCCATGGCAAAGCCCAGGTTTGTTCCGAATTAGTACTAAACGGTACCACTTACAATGATCTTGTTGACTTAGCCAACCTGCTAGCAGGTAGGTTTGGCGCAAACTTCACTCCTCTGCCCCCCTCCCCCCCAAAGGCCCATTTGACATCCCTGATACTTGTCACGCACATCACATCTTCATAGATCAAATGTTAAAGGCCTTATCCAGGGCAAAGAACACAGCTTCCATGGGACTTGATAGTATCCCAGGCTGTATTCTACACCATCTCCAGCAAGAACTAACTTCGCCATTGAGCACCTTATTCAACCACAGCCTAGGTACAGGCTTCATTCCAGCAGAGTGGAGAACTGCCATGGTCATCCCCTTGCACAAAGGTGGCACCACCACTGACCACGGAAGCTGTCACCCCATTAACGTGAGAAGTCTGATCTGTAAAGCCATGGAACGTATTATTATGGACCTCATAAATAAGGACATTGGCAGTCTCCAGCACTTGACCCCACCCAGTTTGGATTCATCAAGGGCAGATCTTCCATGTTGAACCTGGTTGACTTTTTTGAGACTGTCACCAAGGCCCTGGATGAGGGGAAAATCAGTACATACAGCATACCTTGACTTGGCCATAGCCTTGGATACAATCCCTCACTCAGGTGCCATTGAAAAGCTAACACAACTTGGCATAAATCCCTATTTCATCAGGTGGGTGGCCATCTGGCTCACTGATAGCACCCACAAGTTTAAAATAGGCACTGCCCCCTCTGACAGCAGACCTGTCACTAGTGGTGTTCCCCAGGGATCTGTCCTGGGACCCCTGCTGTTTGGCATCTACTTTTCAGAGGTCCCGGCAAAGACAAAAGGCCTGTGGCTGACTAAGTTTATGGACTGTAAGTTGGGTGTGTTCATTGACTCCCCAAATGATGTTAACATACTACAAGAGGGTCTCATAGCAACAAGTAACTGGTGCCAAAGTCATGACCTTAAGTTAAACACAAAAAAATGTATTATCCTACTACCATTCTGCAAAAACACGGCCCGTACTGATTACAACATCAACGACAACCCCCTAAGCACACAACCTGTGATGAGAGACCTAAGTACACAGGTTAACAACAGTCTCACATTCGACCATCATGTAGCGGCAGTAGTCAGAAACTTGGTTCATCTCATAAGTAAAGGAATTGACCAGAAAAAAAGGAGGTTATTACCTCTCTGTACTCCTCCCTCATAGACCAATGATTTAGTACAATGCCCCATTTGGTATGTACCTCTCCAATCACCTGCACCAGCTGGAAAGGCCACAGAAATACCTCGCAAAGAAAATCCATGGCCTCCAATACTTGCCCTATGTGGATAGGCTCAAATCACTATTACTCTACTCGGTATTGTACACATTGCTCAGAGGTGATCTGTGTCTTGCCTCAAGGCAATCTCGGACCCAGCCCTACTAGAGATGCTCTATATTCATAAGTCTAACTCCTCATGCATTACCCGCTCGTAAGGCCTAAATCTAATATGCGACATTAACAAAACCTGCTGGAGAGACAGGTTTGTCTCCCAGAGGCTGCCCCATCTCTGGAGTAGACTTCTCATACACGTCAAACAGAGTATGCCATTGACCCTCTTCAAGTGCATATTTGATGAGTGGATGGGAAACCACAAATTTGTCCCAGGGGTTCCACCTATGTCCTTCATTGACAGGGGTCACTGAGGTTTCTTTTTTGGGAATAAACTCCTCGCTAGGCTTGTAATGTGCCTCAGGGCCATTAACCTAGTAACCTCCTATGATCCTGTGATACCTTGACTATGTTCTTGCATTATGCTACAGTTTCACAACCACCATCAGTTAGTGTTTTGCAACATTTGAGGGATGCATTGTGATGTGTGGTGGCTCTTGCACTGTGATGTATATACCCTGTAGCACTTATAATATATGAAGGTCATTGCATAATCAGAAGTTTTGTAAACTTTTTATTAAGAAAAGCCCTACATAAATCCTTATCTTTACATCACCAAAAGTTAAATTAATCTAATTGGTTAGGAAAAACTATACATTTACAAAGGATTAAATCAAGAGTTTGGTTAAATACATTTTGCATGATAGTGGAAAATGCTGCAGTCTCCATTTGCCATAGTGCAAAAGATAATTGACTGAACTGTACTTGTAAGTTCACTGCATCTGCTCAAAATGAATGGTGAATGCACAATTTGTACTTAGTAAGGCAAACGTTTTCTTTGGTTGTTCTGCATGTTCATAAATGGTACAACAAAGTGTGATAAATGAGAAAGTTAATAAATGATTACAAAAACTGAAACAGGGAGCAACTTCTCTGGAGTTATAGTAGCATGTGGTATAGAGCAAGAACGTCCCTTTTTTATACTTATAATAGGACCCGCGGTGGTGGTGCTGCGGTAGCGTTGTCGCCTCACAGCAAGACGCTGTCCGGTTCGATTCTCAGCTAGAGCGTCTTCTGCGTGGAGACATGCATGAATGGGCGTACCTTAGTTGAAGGTTGTGCGTCAGGCCTGGCAAGCCGGTACGTAAAAATCAACTGCCAATCATTAGCGGACCAGAGTTCCGCTGTGGCGACCCCTAACCGGGAAAAGCTGAAAAACACAAACAAACAAGTAAAATATAAAGAAAAGGAAGTTTCCCAGAATTCTGGAGACAGACAACTACTGTCTGTTCTTTAAAAGG
Organism: Protopterus annectens; assembly: GCF_019279795.1. Taxonomy (NCBI): domain Eukaryota; kingdom Metazoa; phylum Chordata; order Ceratodontiformes; family Protopteridae; genus Protopterus; species Protopterus annectens. The sequence goes on from NC_056735.1 coordinate 653,553,892, forward strand.
TGAATACAAAATTATCAGAAGAGTACAGATCATTCTATGTGATATCTGTTAATGATAATTTAATGGAGTACTGGGTTATCACTATTAAGTAAGAAAGAGACCAAAGTGTTTTTGTTAGGGTGAATGTTACAAGACATATGCCATTGGTATAGGCCTGTTGATAAGTACCATCAAATACTACACTTTACATGCATTCTATAAGCACTGTATATACAAACGCAAGGGTCCATGATATTCCGTGATTGCAGCTTAGCTTTTGATTTGGTGAACCGTGTACTGTTGTATAACTTAAGTAGTACTTTTCTGATTATAGTTTTATTTAAGGGGAACAAGTTAAGTGCTATTTTGGTGCAGCTGATTAGTTAAAGTGATAGTGTGTAATTTTTTGAAAAGACATTTTACAAATATCTTTTTTTTTTTCTTCACCCTGTACTGAAGGTCCTGGGGAACTCTGTATCTCCTGATGTATAGTATTCTAACATGCTATTGCTGATCACAGGATGATTGAGTCTGTACAAGGAAGATTCACAAAAAGAATAAGGACTTTGGCCAGAAAGGTGAATATGATGAAAATGAGTGAGAGAATGTTTACAGGTTTTCATATTGGTGTATGAGGAGGATTTCATTAATCTATGGAAAGATGCACATGCTTGAATAGACTATTTAGGGGTCAAATGAACAGATAGTGGGTGCTTAGCAAGGAGATGCAGATTGTAAACATCCATGGACTGATAAAAAAAAGTCCTGGAATTGCTCTATGATAACTTTTGTAGTGCAATGAACAACAGCAACATTTCCCTTAAGTAACATACCACTTTAGACTGCACATTTGTGGTGGATTAATATTATTCAGACCAACATTCAAGAGAACCTTTCAGAAAATTAATCAGCCGTGTGGATTTACCTAAGCATACCAGAAATGAGGTAAACGTCATGATTTTTAAAACAAACTTTAGCATCTGACAAAAGAATGTAAATGCAATTGGTGCCAATGTAATGGTTAGAAAATCTGTTGTGCGTAACAGCTGACTTAACAGCAGTCCTCTTAGAAATACATTGTTTGATTCTTATTTTGCCTGTGATGTTTTATTTGCAACTCTTTTTATTAGTTTTATTTTTAGCTTTACATAGGTCATTGCTTGTATTTTGGCATTAATGGGAAGTATTTAGTTTTTTTCTAAAGTGGTCATATGTTTTCTTTTGTATATATTCTGAACATTCATATTTGCACCTTGTACTATGGTCATGGCTGAAAGGGTCCTTGGACCAATCTACTTACACAGTAAAGATTTAAAACAACTGAACAGTGGATTATTCTTTTCAGGAAGATGAAAATTAATGAATTTAAGAGGAACCAAGATGTACCCACCATACATTTAACTGTGTTCTTGTGTGTAGTATAGGAATAGTGTTTATTCCAGTATTTTAGGTCACCTTTAGTTGCATGCATCCATAGTTAAATTAAAATTCACATGAATAAAAGTGTGGATTTTAAATTTGCTTAATGCTAGATGTTCAAGCTCATTGAGTGAAATTCTAATGTTGGATACCAGGTTTGGGTCTACTGTGTTACATGTGTTTCCTTAAAGAAAAAAAATGATTTGTCAGTATTTACTTTATAATTATATTCTCTGTTGTGATTGTCAACCATCTACAGCAAACAAGGGATATTTCTTCAGATTTTCATAGTATTCAGTGGATACCACCTTCAAAAAAGTGGTAAATGTGTTAACCAAATTTTATGTCTTGTTAGTTTTGGGTGCCAAAGATTAAAGAATGGCTATAACAGAATATAAAGGTGGGCTGACAAAGGGTGTCCTTGCTTAGTACCTGTTGAGAGCTTGATATGAGCTGGAAAATTTTAATAGCTTGAGTATAAGTGTGTGGAAAAGCCATTTTTTTGAGGCGAAGGGACTGATGAGAGAAATGGAATGTGCACTCAGTCAAAGACTGTGCTTGGCATTAAGAGTGCAAAATAAATATTGATTTACCAATGTTGTATTGTGGCATAAATCAGCTTCAGCATTATATTATTGTCTGAATCTGTCTTAGTTCTTTGAAACCTGAAAAGAATTTGGAAATTACTGAGAAATATACTAAATAAAATATTTTAGCAAACATCACAAGAATATGTTTTTAATATCCATATTTATTAATGAAATGTGGCAACAGTTCTTCATCAAAAGGGAATCTGAATTTGGTGTGGAAATAATTGTTTTTGACTGATTTAAATGTTTGTCACCAATATCATTTGTTTTAATATAATTTTAATGCAATTGTGGATGTCTGATGTTTAAATAACTTGTAGAAGGAAGTATTGAAACCATCCAGTCCTGGAGTTTTGCATGAATTCACACCTGCATCAGTTTCCTCAAGAAATGTATCTTTATTTAATTTGTTGATCAAGTGATCTGACAACATAATCCCAGTGATTCTATTTTAGAACATTTTCTGTATTTGCTACATCAGTATTTTTGTTCTTAGAAGACTAAATTTGTTCATAGGTAGTATGGAAAGGTGTTAGGATATGTTGTAGTTGTATGACTAGAATACCATTATTTGTCATTAATTTAATTTTGTACCATGATTTAGTTTAAACTAACCAGAAGTTACAAAGGGATAGCTAACATCTCATTGTATTTGGCACCTATTTTGTATTGGAATAAAGGGGCATAATGGTTCATACTGTACAGTTACTAAGGAATTAAGTTTATCTGGGGCAAAGCAATGTCAAAGTTACCTACTGAGCTGTAAGATGCAATTTTCAAGGTTCAGAATTTTTTCTTGTGCATTTTTAGGTATATTGTTTTATGGATAAAAATATCTCTGACTGCAGATTTAAAAGTACTCCTTAATATCAAACAAAAAAAAAAGGGAAAGGAAACAGAGAGGAGTGAAGCAGTATGGACCATTTGCTTTTCTCATAGGGGACAGAGGATCACGGGTGCTCAGGCAACAGAAGTGGATGCCTAAATTCCCTGGTAGTGGCCAGAGAAACCATGACCATTGCGTCAGGGTTGGGGTGGGGCTGCTTGCTAGCAGTATTCCTTGCAGAAATGAGATATCAGCATGGTCAACGCATTTCATGCCACCCTTCCTTTTAGTTGAGCTTTCATGGGTAGGTTGGTCTACAAGTTAAAATCCTTAAACCACTGCTGATGACTGCCTTAATAATGGTCCCTCTTGGCTGATTCTTGCTTTTGGTGATGAGGAAATAGATTGATTGACTAGGAGGAGGCTGATTGGTGGGCCGGAGCAAAGCTTATGCAAAAAAAAAAATGGAGACAAATCTTGATGGTCTACATATTTAAACTGGATCAATCCTAAAATCTGTTCTTTGATATCTTTCTCGTTAAGAAGCTGTGGATTCAATATACAGCTTTGAGTGGAATTTGTCATTTGTATTGACTTTTTTTTTTGTCATCTTAAATCAAGTTAATGAGTAGTGTAAATGTGACTTCTGTTCTGAATTATATGTAGTAAACAACTTCCAAAGAGATTTAAAAGGAAAAATAATTTATTCTTGACTAAGACAGATGTGAAGAAGGAGAGAAAGCAAAATCCTTACCTGATGGATGTATAGCATAATATGGGTCAAAAAATTGAGAACATTGATAAAGTAATATAGTAACTATGAAGCTCTTATAGGCAGTATCAGAAATAAATGCCTAAAGAAGTCTGTCTGAACACAGCAAATAAAATGAGACCATCAGAATATGACAGTCTTGAAGTGGAGTATTAGACATAGTGATGACTTATCTCCTTTCTGTGACTTTCTTTGCTTGGAGGACAGTAAAAGGAAGTTCTGTTTAAATTAAAATAACCACACCTTATCTGTTAATCTCGTTCCCCAAATCAGATATAAATGGTATCCACTTTTTCTTACAGATGCCGAAATGAGAGACACATTTGTATTTCTTCTACGAAGCATTTTTATATTATAAAGTACATGCCAAAACATTTTTATCTTAAAAGAGCAGTTGCATGCTATCTATGTATGTTCCAAGAGTGTGTAATTAGTTAAGACGTCTTATACAGATATTATAATGGTACAATTTTTTTAAAAGAATTTTATTTAATAGGCAATGCCTATGTGATTCTGCTTTTAGGTGGAAAATTATTAACATTAAAGTGAAGTGTATGATGTTGATATCTGTACCATTTTGGAGTTAGTGCAGTAAAACTTCAAGTAAAAAGCTGTTCTTGTCAGGGTGGGCTTTAAAAGTTTTAGACAGCAACTCATGGGGGGTAACTGCATTAAGATATGTCTACCATAGGTTCGGGTGAGCATTTGCATTTAATTTGAATGACGAAAGTCTCTCAGACCCATTGGAAGTAAATGAAGAAGTTACTTCTCTCTTTCATGAAGTGTGAGATTAACAGTCATTAAGAGATATTGGCTATATCAGATCTCTCTCTTTCTTCTGCAGTATTTTTCTTTCTTTCTTTCTTTCTTTTTTTTTTTTTGCACAGGTAATGAACACATTAAAATCGAAACAAAATTAATGGCTTTGTAAACATGCAGAGGAACAACTCTTGGAAAAGAAAAAAATCTTTGTCTTATCATTTAGATGCTATAACTGATTTACAGAAGGGGCAAACCTAACTAAAAACTCATGTATCTGATAATGGAATCATGACTTCAATTGAGATGACGAACAGAATCTGAGGACTAAGTCTGGAATAAAATCATTCCCTTAATTGGTATACTAGAGAGGAAAGAGGCAGAAGATCCTTGGGGTTTATAAGGGGACTAATTGCTTCATGGAGAGTAAAAATAATCCAAAGGACAGACATGTTTGTGGCTGAATCCCGTGCTGTTCTTAAAAAGTTGAGACAATTTATTGTTGTGTTTTTTTTTTTTTTTTTTGTGGAGAAGGAGCTGGTATCATTATTGTGGCAGCTGAGAAAGAAATTAAATTGTGTGCGTCTTCACAATTTTTCTTTGGCAGGATTATAGTTGTGAGATAAAGGAGAAGATGATTCATCCTTTTAATTAAACTCTGTCATGAATTTAAAATAAAAGTTTTGTCTGGCTTACCCACTTATAAGTTCCTTCCCCTTAGAAGTCAAAACTTTCTGGAAATGGAAGGCATGGTAAAAGCCTTGAAGGAGTGGTTAGGCTAGGTCAAGCCATGCAAGCAGAAAACACCTCAAATTGAAAGAAGCACGTACCAGACCCCTTTCCTTTGTTTCAGAAGTTTGCACAGTGGAAAAAGATCATGCTAAAAGCATGATGATGTGGAATTGGTTGGAAAATGGCACCAAGCGCAATTATGAGTGTCCGATTAACAAAGCTTTTCAGTGATGGGTTTTATCAAATGGAATTAAAAGTATCCCATGCTAATCTGTTTTGTTGCCAAAATGACTTTGGTAACATTCTGCTTTTCCTATTATTACTCTGAACTATGTCTCAAATTGTACCATAAAGGGGTAGTGGTCTCTATTATATGGAACTGTTAGTGTTTACATAGAAAGGAACTGTATATTAAATCATTTTGATAAGTTTTATGTTGTTTAGTATTCTGAGGTATGGCTCAACAAGAGACAAAAGGGAACTTGGGGAACTGACTTGTTGCAACAATTTTTCTACCAAAAACTGAACACCTTGACACTTGACTGAACTAGTACAAATGGGAGCATTAACCTACAAGAGACCTTGCTTTTTTCATTGATGTTGACAACAACAGACCTTTGCATTTCTATTACGGCCATTATGGCTGGGGAATTAATGTCAGCAGGTCTAACCCAGACTTGAAGAGTAAGCAGCTGAACTTGGTTTGGCAGAACCTGTTTTTTTTTGACTGTGGAGAGATTTGAATTTCCTAAGGAATTTATCTGTCTTGTTGCTAAGGTCTATATAAATTCCTCTTCAAGAGTAAGGATGAATGCAGAACTCTCAGATTAATGTCTTCTCTACTGTGGCACCAGACAGGGATATCCTCTCTTCCCTCATCTGTTTGCGCTGTATTTACAGACTTGAGCTGCTGCAGTCCAAGATTGTGGACTCAGGAGATACAGATTAGGTGATATGGAGATTAAGCTGATCCTTTACACCGATGACCTGCTGATCTCTCTAATAGAACCAAAGGCATAACTCCCAAAACGGGCTTGTTAGACTGATTCATTAGTTTGCTGGGGGCATAAATTCAGTGTAGGGAAGACACAAGTTTTTGGCTGTTAATCTGAAACCTTTTGATGAATTCAGAAAGAAAAGCCTGTCTTTTTTGGGAATACATTCATTTTAAATGTCCGGGGATTTAGCTGGCAGTCTTGGCTAAGACAACAGTAACCTTAATTTATGATCAAGTCTAGTTGAGAGTCAACATTTTCAAGAACTGGAAAATGTTATCACTAAATTTAGATCAGAGAGTCTCAACTCTTCACTTCAAACATTTATGTTGTTGCAGAATTTGTGTTTATTACAGGCTTGTCCCATTGACAGTTTCTGAAGATTTATTTGTTAAATTGATGAGACTGGCAGACTGTTTTATTTAGAAAAGATGTAACTTGAGTGTTGCATGGAAGAAAGTCATTCTTAAGATGGAAAAGATGTAACCGGCGGGTTACTTGGAACAAATTCATTCTTAAGAAGTGGATTGAGTATCCCAGATTTCTGTTATAGAGCAGCATAGTATAGATCTTTCTGTTTATAGTGGAGTTTGAATTATATACAGTTCTTCATGCAGGATCTAGGGCTTCATTTGCGTTTTGTGAAAGGGGTCTGTCCATATTCTCTGTTCTAGGATAAAGGTTAATATATAGGACTCTTAACTTCAGAGACATTACAGAGGTTCTTTAAGGTGCAGGGCATAAGTAATTGGAAAGGATTTGTTGCACAAATATAATCCTGAAATGGCAGTAGGGTTTGCAGATTCTGCTACAGTGCGTCTCAGCCTGGCATCAGTTAAAAGTAGAGCCAAACTTAGTATTCTGGGGTTTGGTCAGCTGGTTTATATGTAAGTAAATGTTGGTCCATATATTTCATTGAAAGTTCATTTCACTGGAGTTATTATGTGTAAGTAAGGGGGATATGGAGTTGCAGGGGGACTTGCCCCTTACAAAAATATTTCTTATGGTATGTTTTTGTTGTGAAGTAAGTTTTCGATGAAATGAGTTTTCAGTGAAATAAATTTTCAGTGCAAAAGAATTTTCCGTGAAATGAGCTAAATCAAATGAGTTTCAATGAAATGGACATTCAGTGAAATGACATGGACCCATAAATGTATATGTGTATGACATAGTTATAGGTGGTTACTGCACTGGTGGTAGAGTGGCTTTAGTGCGATAGTTTAATGTTGCGGTGTATGTCAGCACAAGATGCTGTATTGTGTGAGATGGTGGTAAACTTTTCAGTTTTTATGTCCACTTTTCCCCACTGTGGTGTGAGCATAGAACTGATATATACATAAATTTGGGGTGTGCTGGGGGGGGTTGCCCCACGCCACAAAATTAAAATGTGTTTGTATGTGTGTGTGTGTTATATCAATATTTTTGTGGGGGGAGGGGTTGGCACACAGTTTTCAACATCTACATTTCAGTAAACAGTGAGCTGAAAAAAGATAGTTGACAGTTCATAGGTAAACATATATACACATGCATACACACACATATAGAGTTGATTAAATAGCATTTTGGCAGGGGTTCATCAAACTGGTCAAGAGCCACGCTGGTCAGTTTTCATACGTAGCATTAGGGTAGAAGACTTGTATACCAAATGTATTGTAAATAAATGGACTCTGTTCACAGTTGCATTAAAAAAAACAATAGAGGTTAAATAGTGAGACAAATGGTCTTACTTGTTAGAGGTACCAGTATCTATGTCAGTGTGGTGAAGGATAATTAGAATTCTCCATTATGCCTGTTCTCGAAAGTTCCACATCTTTAAGATGGAGATGCCTACATTACTGTCTGCATTCCTGTCTGCTTGAATATGATGATGTTCTTCGTGTTTCACTGTTGCAATCGTCACATTTGGGTTATCTGCCTGCAGGTAGCCCTCAGCCGGCATGAATACCAGAGTCTTCGGATTTCTGCGTCGGATGCTGTTGCTTCTTCCATAACGTTAGGTTGTCCGGGGTATAAAACATGCAGCCAACGCCATTACGTCAGTCTTTCGTGCCGTGTGGTGCCCGAAGCAGAAGCAGTTCACAAGTGCCGGTCGGCCGACTCCTGAAATTTTCATTTTTGAGTTTCAGACCTGAAGTCTTCAAAAAGATAAGTACCCCGTTGGGGATCCTTTTTTCTTACTCTAACCGATGTCATAAAAAATTAACAATTGTCTTGCCTGTGGAAAGCAAATACCTCATAGAGATTTTCATTCTTACTGCATCACCTGTTTAGACCCAAACCAAGACATCCCTTGCTGTCAGTTTTTGCCTTAACACCCAAACTATTCGTCGTCTGGCTATTTTTGTAGCTAAATACTTTCTTTCTCGATGTCTGTTCTCTGAAGTGGCTTCGTTAAGCCATTCGACTACCGATCTTCTGAAAAAATGGAAGGATAAAGACAGAGATAGACGGCATAGGTCCAAAACTGCCGAAGACGCTTCTGACAAGCTAGTCGCCAGTCCGCCGGTACTCAGTGAGGTGCTTTCGCAGACCCTGATACCCGCTACTACAGATTCGCAGGCCTCTACTGAGACCCATTCGGAGTCCGGTATTCCACAAGATGCTTCTTTGACTATGGAACCTGTGGATGTCTCTACCTTGGATGGGTCCGGAGCCCGCTGTGCAGGCACCGGCTTCTGAGGGCATATTCAGGCCTACCGATTTTCATGTCAAACCAACGACTTTGTTTCAAGTTAAGAATACCGAATTCCTCCAGCCTAAAGCTTGCACTAAGCCTAGAAAACCGACGACCAAAGCGCATTCTCAGGCCCATATGCCTCAAAAACAAATTCTTAGAATGGCTGAAGACCTTATTACCTTAATTAGGGGAAGCCAGCCTTCCCCCCTGTAAGAGACCTAGAACTGAATTTCTTTCTGATTCTTCTGATCAGGAATCTGATATCTCTGTTCCTTCTGACTACCAGGATTTATCCTTATCTACTTATGAGGATTCTGATGCAGAGGATTCCATTCCCTCTGCTTCCCCTCCAGAAGATTTTTCTTTTGGTGAAACCTTGCATAGCCTTAGGGAGCATTTTCACTGGGAAAGCCAGCACTATTCTCAGTCCATAAAGAGACTTAGGGAATTTTTAAACCTGCCTCAACACAGGCCTCTAGGTATCCCTCCTGTTCTGGAGATTGTAGATGATGTTTTCTTGGAATCCAGCCTTAACACAGACACTTTGCCTCCAGCTCCCAGGAAACCTGACAGGTACTACAGAGTACCTGACTCTCACAAATTCCTTTTCAAGAATCCTACTGCAGATCCAGAGGCCATTTCCCAAGGACCAAAAGGCATTAAGGCTACTACTGCCAAAAATCCTACCCCTTCTGATAGGGATTCTACAGCTTTAGCCAGATGGGGTAAGAAGGTATATACTTCTGCTACTTTGGCCATTGGGGCTTTAAATTGCCAATTTCATATGTTAAGGTATCAGCAGCATATTATGGGATTAATTAAACAGGAAATTATATTGATTCCTGACTGTGATGAACACAAAGATTTACAAGAGTTAATGCATTATGCTGACCAAGTAGGTAAACATACTTTGCAATGTGGTTTTGATGCTTTATAACAATCTGGCAGGGCTGCTGTCACTGGGTCTGTACTTTGAAGGCATGCTTGACATAAGGAACAAAACTTGCCAGATCATGTTAAAGCTAAATTACTGGATGCACCCTTACACTTAGAACGCCTTTTTGGCAACAAAGCAGAAGACGTCCTCAAAAGGATGGAGGAAAAAGCTAAATCTATGCAAACTGTTAAAGATTTCTTACAAGTACAGCCACCTAGATTCAGTAGGCATTGGCCTTCAAAGAACTGGTCCTTTCCAGTCCCTTCCATGCCTTCTCAGTCCAAACCCTGCACTTCCCTTTGGCTTATCAAATGCGCCCAGGGTATTCACAAAGTGCCTAGCTCCTGCCATTGCATTTTGCAGGCAGAGAAATATTAAGATTTACCCATACTTGGATGATTGCCTGATTCAGGCAGAGAGTCAGGACTTGCTATTACAGCATCTGGCATTTGTACAGAGACTTCTAACTTCACTGGGGTACACCATCAACGAGAAGAAATCACACATATTACTCTGCCAACAGATTGTATTCCTGGGAGCAAGCTTGAACACAACTTCCCAAATGGCATTCCTCACTCCAGAGAAACAAGTTCATTTGACAACTTACTTCAAACTACTGGCCACGAAAACCCAGCTATCTGCAAGGAAAATCCTGCAAGCCCTAGGGTTAATGGCCTCTTGCATTCTGTTAATTCCATATGCAAGACTGCATATGAGGAAACTTTATTGGTATCTAAAAAGTCTGTGGTGTCAACATTCTCAGGACCTGGAAACAATGATTCCTAATATTCCTCGTCTAAGGGCAGAGTTCCTTTGGTGGGCAAAGGCCTGCTACCACAACAAGGGACTCCCTTTCACTCTACCCCCTGCCGCCCAAACCCTAACAACAGACGCATCAGACTATGCATGGGGGGCTCACATGGCAGATGAAGTGCATTCAGGACAAATAGAACCCAAAACAGATGCACCTGCATATCAATCAAAAAGAAATGTTAGCTGTACAGAATGCTCTGACAGCCTTCAGAGACCTTATCCTTCCATGACAACTATTGGTAAAAACAGACAACACTACAGTTACGTGGTACATAAACAAGCAGGGGGAACCCATTCCTACCCACTCTGCAGACTAGCCATGGCTTTGTGGAACACAGCCTTGAGCTACCAAGTGAACCTACAAGCTCAGTTCCTGCCAGGCAAACTAAATTCACTGGCAGGCGACTTAAGCAGAAATCTCATGGACCCACACGAATGGAAACTGGAACCCAAAATATTCCAGCTCTTGAGGAACAAATGAGGGACACCAGAGGTAGACCTGTTTTCCTCCCCTCAGAACTACCATTTGACCAAATTCTGCACCAGAACTCCCCACAGTCAAGCTTGGAAAGTGGATGCCCTGTCCTTTATCTAGGAAAGCCTTTCAGTTTATGCCTTTCCCCCTTTGCCTCTCATCTCAAAGGTTCTGCTAAAGATCAAACAGGACAAGCCAAGGACAATACTGATTGCACCAGACTGGCCATGCCAGCACTGGTACCCCATCTGCGCAGTCTGACAGTGCTACAACCTTGGCACCTGCCTCAGACTCCTTCCCTGCTGTCCCAGCAGGCGGGCCAGATTCTGCACCCTCAGCTTCAAACCCTGAACCTTGCAGCCCTGCTAATTCTCTGACCTCACCTCCAGCAACCCTCAGTAAGAAGGTGCTGGATGTCATTCTTGAGGCAAGGAGGCCTAGTACTAGAAAATCCTATTCAGAAAAGTGGAAAATGTACTGTTCCTGGAGCCAGGCTCAGGGGATGGTCACAACAGTGCCCAGCTTACCTCATATTCTAGATTATTTAACAGAAATGCTCCACAAGGGCTTGTCTTTCTCTTCAATTAAGATTCATGCCTCTGCCATATAAGCACATTATAATACTGAGCCACCCCTCTTCTCTCATCCCCTGCTAAAACAATTCCTTAGAGGGGCCAAAAATTTAAGACCTCCCAGGAGGGTTCCCACTCCAGCCTGGGACCTTAACTTTGTATTGGAAAAACTCACTCTTCCCCTCTTTGAACCAGCTGCTACAGCAGAGTTGAAATTCCTTTCTTGGAAAACAGCTTTACTTCTAGCAATCACTTGAGCAAGAAGAGTGTCTGAACTGTAGGCCTTCATGGCGGTGGAACCCTTCATTATCTTCCATGCGGACAGGGTTTCCCTCAGGACTAATCCATCCTTTATGCCTAAGATGGTGTCTAGTGTGGCTCTAAACCAGTCCATTCATTTGTCTACTTTTTTCCCTAATCCTTAGAATAAAGGGGAAAGGATACTGCATTCTCTGGACGAACAGAGACAGCTTAGATTCTGTTTGGACAGGACTAAGCCTTTCAGAAAATCTGACCAGCTGCTAGTTAGCTTTGCTCCAGGGGCAGAGGGGAAGGCCATTTCAAAGCAAACCATTTCCAAATAGATAGCACATTGCATCCATTTCTGCTACAAACGCCATGGAAAACCTACCCCACATGGGATAAGAACACATTCCACCAGGGCTGCATCTGCCTCTACTGTATTTCTCAGAGGAGTCCCTACCAGAGACATCCTGGAAGCTGTAACCTGGAGCTCTGTACATACTTTCACCAAGCATTTCCACCTGCCTATCTTTTCTAAATCCAGAGCTGGATTTGCCACAGCAGTCTTACAGGGCCTTATTGCTAGCCCTAATGCTCTTTAACTTCCTCCACCCTTCCTTAGCTTTGGGAATCAACCCAAATGTGATGACTGCAACAGTGAAACACAAAGAACATAGTACAGTTTTGTACACTTACCATAAATGTAGATGTTCGAGTGTATTCACAGCCCCCTGACTTCTCTTGACTTTTACCTTTCCTCCTTGTTTGGCATGTAATATATCATGTGTATTTGCTTTTTGCTGGTGGTGTTCTGTACCATATAATTTTTTCCTAGTGTGGGGGCACCTGACATCTGGGGCAAGAAAAACTGATGTAATGGCATCGACCTGACATCATGGAAGAAGCAACAGTATCCAACGACTCTGGTATTCAGGCCAGCTGAGGGCTACCTAGAGGCAGATAACCCAAATGCGATGACTGCAACAGTGAATACACTCGAACATCTACATTTATGGTAAGTGTACACAACTGTACTTTCCCATATATATATTGGAGAGGCATAAAGTAGGGTGGAGGTAAGGTGGGAATTTGCTATTGAAATCTTTGCTGCTTTGGTGAGAAGTTGCTTATTTTTGTATAACGCTCCTAGTTTTTTGTGGACTTTTTTTATGGTCATGGATATGTGAATCTCAAATTTTAGTTTATTGTCTATTTCCACTCCTAGCAATTTGGTGTGTTCAGTTGGGTATATAGTGGTGTTGTCTTTTGCTGTGATGTTAAAGTGAGAGTTGTTTTGAGTGTATTTGGTGGGTTGGAAGATGAGTAGTTTAGTTTTGTTTGGGTTGAGTATTAATTGGGCATCGGATAACCAAGTTTCAACAGAGGAAAAGGCTTCCTGTGTGACTTTTTGCAGTTTGGGTAGGGACTGGGCTGAGCAGATGATGGTTGAGTCATCTGCGTATTGTATGAGTGTGCAATGTTTGGTGGCAGAGGCTTGATTATTGGTGAAAACAGAGAAGAGTAGGGGTCCAAGGATGGATCCTTGGGGAACCCCTATGGAGACAGGTAGTTGGGGAGATATGTCATTCTGCCATACAACAGATTGTTGGCGGTCAGACAGGTAACTCTGAAACCAGTTGGTGACTGATTGAGAGAAGGATAGGTTACTTTGGATAGAGATGAGTTGTTTGTGTGGGACCATGTCAAATGCTTTAGATAGGTCTAGGTAAGTAGCAGAGGAGAGAGAGCCATTGTTTTTATGCTGAAGGATCATGTTAGTAAAGGACAGTAAGGCAGTGGTGGTGCTATAGTTTGGTCAGAAACCATGCTGAGTATTGGAAAGGAGGTTGTTAGTAAGGAGGTAGTCTGAGACCTGAGAGTGTATGCATCTCTCTAGTATTTTGAAGAGTGAAGCAACAATAGCTATGTGGCGGTAATTGGTTAGTTCTGTGGAGGGGCCACCTTTGTGGAGGGGAATTATATGTGATACTTTCCACAGTGTGGGAATGTAACTTTCTGACAGAGATCGGTTAATCAAGATGGATACTGGGTAGGCCAGTGCATCAGCTGCGATTTGTAGGTATTCACTTGGGAGGTTGTCTGCTGCTAATTTGTTGGGCTTAAGTTTAGTTAAGAGTTTTTTTATGTTGGAGGTAGGTACAGGAGAAAAAGAGAAGGCAGTGGGGAGATTACTAGTTGAAGGTGAGGGTTGGAGGGGGGGGTTGTTTTTAGCTAGTGATAGTATGATTTGTGTGAAGTATGCGTTGAATGAGGTAGCAATATTTTTGGAGGCGTGAGGGATGTTAGGAGAAGGGGTACTAACTTTACCTGGGTGGAGGATGGAGTTTATGGAGGACCAGAATTGTTTGGGGCTGTGTTGAGAGGAGTCTAGGGCAGACTGGTAGTATTGGAATTTGTCCTGTTTTATTAGCTTTTTGACTCTATTGCATAGTTCTAGGTATTCCTGTCTAGGTGAGGGGGTTTTGGTTTTGCTCCAGTGCTCCCAGGCTTTATCCCTGTTTTTCATTTCTGACTTAGTGGTTTTCTTTAGCCATGGGGAGGGTTGTGCTTTGGTTCTGGAAAGTCTTATGGGGGCATGGTAATTAAGGATGTTCAGGAAGGTAGTATTAAAAAATTCAACTGCGTCATCTAGACTGAGGTACTTTAGAGGATGCCAGTTGCATTCTTTGAGGGATGAGATGAATGAGAGTGGGTTAAAGTTTAGTTTTTTACGTATTTGACGGTAGATGACAGGCTTAGCTTGGTATAGGTATTTTTTTAGTAGGAATGTTGGGGAGTGATCACTGAGGCTATCTGATAAAGCAGCCTGTTATATATATGACTGGGGCCTCTTACTGACTAGTATCCAATCCAGGGTAGTGTGCTTGCTGGAGTTTTTATTTATCTTGGTTGGCGACTGGACTAGTTGGGTGAAGCCATGAAGGTTTACATGATGGGTTGGATGGTTGCCAGAACAGGATTGCCAGTCAATATTGAAATCACCTAAAATGATAGTTTCTTGGGGGAGATGGTGGGTAGACCAGCTGAGGAGGTTTTCTAGTGGAGGGATGTTCTGGCCAGGTGGGAAGTAGCATCCAATTATGTTGATGGTTTTGTTATGATTTATTTTGAGGTTGGTATATATTATTTCTTCATTGCCTATTTGTGGAGCTGTTGATTTTAAGATCTGGATGTTTAGATGCTGTTTAAATATTATAGCTACACCGCCTTCTTTCTTGTTTAGTCTGTCTACTCTTAGTATGCCGTAACTGGTAGGGAGTATTTGCTCACTGGTAATATGAGGTTTTAGCCAGGTTTCTGTCAGGATGACTATATCTGGGGAGTACAAGTCTATGGTAGCATGGAGTTCATGGACTTTCTTGGATATACTTCTAATATTTAGGCTTAGTAGAAGGAAGTCACTTGGCTTTCTATTGGCTGTGATATGGGAGAAGTTGTGGTTTCTAGTCTGATTATGAGGACAGGGGTTGGAGATGGTAGGGCCAGGGTTGGGGTGGATGTCTCCACTTAGGGCTAGTTTTGATATGCATGAGGTTATTGGTTTTCTCAATTTTTGAATGTGTTTGATTATTAGGGAAACTTTATGATTGTGCTCTGTGGGTAATAGGTATGGTGGGAGGGTTACTATGTTAAGTTGTAGGGATGCTTTATGTTTAAGTAATATAGTTGGTAGAATATGTGAGGAGTGCATAGGGATAGTTCTTGAGTTGGTGGGAGGGGAGCTGAGTGAGGGTGAGACATGAGTGGTGGTGTGAGTAGTAGTACAGTGGTAATGGTTGAGTGGGGGAATGATGGAGTTTTGGTAGGATGTAAGATATGCAAGGGGAGTGCTTGCAGTGAGCACATGTAAGGTATGCTTGTACATGTTAGTTGAGGAGGTATGATAGTGGGAAGATGGAGGAGATAGTTTTGGGTTAGTACTGTGGTTGGCTATTGGAAAGATGGGAGGGGTTTGTGACTGTAATAAAGGTAGGACCACTGGGGGCGGAAGCGAATAGGGGGCAGGGTGGGGAGCGAAGCGGGTAGAGACCCTGTTAGTAGCTCTTATGAGGGGCTGGAAACAATCAGGTAACAGTGCAAACTGGTAAATGATCATATAATAGTGACAAAGGGTGGTTGTAGTTTTAAAAATGGTGCCTGCCACAGGTAATATTTATTAACTTTGGGATTGGCTTAAGGTAATAAACAGGGAAGGGGGAGAACAAGGGTGTGAGCAGGCAGTTCTTTTGTACTGCTGCTAATGAGCCAAAGCAAAGACAAGTTTGTGTTTAAGAAACAATCAGAATTGACCAAGGACTGCTCTGAAACTGTAAGTCATTTCTTAACCATTTCTCAGTTGGAAAAACAGGATAACCTTGTATCAGTAGGCTACTGTGGTCTCAGTTTAAATTAACAAACACACGGTATTGATCAGTTATGGATACTATTTGCTAACAAAAGGGAATAAGAGAGAAAGTGGAAGATGAGTGTGTGTGTGTGTGTGTGTGTGTGTGTGTGTGTGTGTGTGTGTGTGTGTGTGTGTGTGTGTGTGTGTGTGTGTGTTTGTGGGGGACTGCTTACAAGCCAAAGCAGAGTGCTCTACAGGGGAAAAATGAATATTGGCTCAAACAGGTAGACACATACTCAAAGTTAACTTTAGCTGTTTGCAGACAGATTTGATTTGATTTGATATAGATAGGTAGTTTGTTCCAGAGTATGGGAAGTCTCTGGGACAGGAATCTATCCCTCCAGCATATTCTGTTTATTGTGGTGACAAGGTTTAGGTCCCTAGAGCATGTAGCTCCGGGGGATTGGGATTTCTTTATGTGGCGCATGTCCAACAGCTCTGGGTTTGACATAGCTTTGTATGTTAGGCAGAGATCGCCTCTGAGCAGGTGATATGCGACAGAGTAAAACTGGAGTTTTTTGAGACGGTCTGCGTAGGGCATCTGTTTGAGGCCGGTAATCCTCTTTGTGAGGTATTTCTGTGGCCTTTCCAATTGTTGTAGATGTCTTGTGAGGTACATACCAAAAGGGGCGTTGTACTCTATAATGGGTGTAATGAGTGATGAGTAGAGGGGAAACGATGACCTCTTTTTTCCTGGATGAGAAACCTTTTGTGATGAGGTGTGCCACATAGAAGGATTTTCTGACTACTGTGACGATGTGATTATCAAAGGAGAGACTACTGTCCACCTGTGTCCCAAGGTCTCTTATCACACTTTCGGTGTTAAGTAGACTACCGCCTATGTGGTAGTTCATGGGTGCGGAGTTTTTACCAAAAGGGATGATAATGCACTTTTTGGCATTGAGCTTGAGGCCATGGCTTTGACACCAGGCATCTGTCTCAGTGAGGCCCTTTTGTAGCATGTCCACATCATTAGGAGTTTTGATTATGGCTCCTAGTTTGCAGTTATCTGCGAACTTTGTCAGCCAAAGATCTTCTGTGTTAGCCTGTACATCAGAGAAGTAGATACCAAACAGGATAGGACCTAGGATTGAACCCTGTGATACTCCACTTGTCACTGCTGATGGACAGGTTGACAGACGAGATCAGACAGGAGTCCCCGTGGACTATGATATTTGCAGATGACATTGTGATCTATAGTGAGAGTAGGGAACAGGTGGAGGAGAGGTGGGAGATATGCTGTAGAGAGAAGAGGAATGAAGGTCAGCAGGACTAAGACAAATTATATGTGTGTGAATGAGAGGGAGGCTAGAGGAATGGTGAGGATGCAGGGAGTAGAGGTGGTGAAGGTGGATGAGTTTAAATACTTGGGATCAACAGTTCAGAGTAATGGTGAGTGTGGAAGAGAGGTGAAGAAAAGAGTACAGGCAGGATGGAGTGGGTGGAGAAAAGTGTCAGGAGTGATTTGTGATAGACGATTACCAGTAAGAGTGAAAGGGAAGGTCTACAAGAGGGTAGTGAGACCAGCTATGTTATATGGGTTTGGAGACAGTGGCACTGACAAAAAGGCAGGAGTCAGAGCTGGACGTGCAGAGTTAAAGATGTTAAGATTTGCACTGGGTGTGACAAGAGTGGACAGGATTAGGAATATGTATATTAGAGGGTCTGCCCAGGTTGGAAGGTTTGGAGAAAAAGCCAGAGAGGCAAGATTACATTGGTTTGGACATGTGCTGAGGAGAGATGCAGAGTATATTGGGAAAAAGATGCTAAGGATGCAGCTGCCAGGTAACAGGAAAAGAGGAAGGCCTAAGATGAGGTTTATGGATGTGGTGACAGAGGACATGCAGGTGGTTGGTGTGACAGAGCAAGATGCAGAGGACAGGAAGAAATGGAAACAGATGATCTGCTGTGGCGACCCCTAACGGGAGCAGCCAAAAGAAGAAGATACTTTACATCTTCAGCAGTTTAGCAATAGCCAACAAAAAGTCAGTTTCTCTGTTCTGCAAAACATTCTCAAACTGACTGTGACATTTACTAACATTCTGACGTTTAGGCGACGGTGGACAACCACAACTCATATGGACACGTAATTCTCCACTCTATCCTGTTCCCTTGCCAACATAGTCATTAAGACATTTAAATCGGTTGCTCTATGTCCTAACAGTGACTTCAATCTATGATGCCATGCTTCCACACTGTTTTGAGTCTATGGAAGGAAAAGTGTATTCAATTCATAAACATTCCAAAATGAGACTGAGAAAAGAGGGGGAAATCTGCAGAAAGCAGTGGTCCTTGTAGAGAATTTATGTACCTTCCCAAGTAGGTTCCAGTCAGAAAAATATTTAACTAATTCTTTTCCTGGAGGAAATTATTCTTTCAGTAAATTAAGTGCTGATGGTGCATCCTATTCCAGTAGAAAAGCTAAGGCAGCAAGGGATTTTACCGCCAGTTGAAAAGACATATCACTGTTGTACAGCAGAGCTCTAGCTGTTGCACCTTTCACCAAACGTTCTGTCCAAAATGGAAAAGACAACCCTTTGATGTCACATCATGTAAGTTCAAAGGAACACGTTTCTTTGCAGCTATTTCAAAATCACTTAACACGTGCTTCAGATGTATCTCATAATCATGTTCAGCTAACAGTTGCAGTACACAATGCCACATGAAATTGTTTTCCTGCTAAATTAGAAAATGATTTTCAGAGTCTTAGCTTTTCTTTTCTCTACTAAACCTAGACTGCAGTTTAATAAAGTTCCAACCCATGCCCTCTTTTTATCAGCAGTGATGTGTGCCTCATGCTAATTTTTTCTTTTAATCAGTTTTATTAGGAGGTGCTAGCAAGCTGGATATATTCCCAGTCCTCATTCTGGAAATGAATATTGTCTTACAGGATTGAATGTTTTCCACTTTGGTTGACCTTTTAGCTACCTTGGTCCGCTATTGAACTCTGGCATTGGTAGTTAAGACAAACACTGTGTTTGTGAGCCTGTGGTCTGCCACACAAGTTAATGATGTCTATGATAAATGTAATCCTGTTGATTTTTATTTTATACTCTTAAGATGGTTTGCATGATTTGTAGTACAGGTGTGTGCTGATGCTTTTATAGAAAAGGTTGTGCATTAAAAAATGGAGAACATCGCTCACTCTCACTGCTGGTATTTTGTCTACCTGACATATTCACTGTTTTAAAAGTACTACAGTTTTATATGTGATGCTTCCATAATAAAAACATAATATACAGAGAATATGTATATGTAGAAACATTGTATTAGTACAGCTCAGACCAAATATTGATGGTGCTTTCATGTGATAGTATTCTGCAGGACTTGCTACTCCGTTTTATGACATTACGAATGATGCTGCTAACAAAGATGAAGAATGCATTTGCAGGTTTCCCCCAGACTGTGATGAATCAGCAGCTTTGGGTAGTGATGTAGGAAGTTTCAGCTTGCATTTCATGGATGGCTGTTTTGGTTATATGGAAGAACAAAATTGCCATGTAACTTGAACAGTTAAACTGCTTGAGCTGAATAATGACAGGCTTCTGGAAAACAAACAGTAAAAACTGAAAGGCACCCTGCTACTTGACATTATATGGATGGGGTCATTTGTAATTTTCTATTTCTGCCATGTTCAGTTGGAAGAGATTGAGCGAGAGTACGTAAAATGACATGAGAGCATAGGCTGTACTTCCCACACATTTTTTTCTTTTATTAAAACAGTTACTCATTTTTGTTTTCCTCATTTTCAGAACTTCATCAAAACTGGGGGTTTTATGTCTGGAAGTCACTTTGCAAATATTCTCATATATCATTTGACTTGCAAAAAGATGCATGCTGAATTTTACCAAGCTTTTATGTTAATGGTGAATATTCCATGTTGTAAATCGATTTAAATAAAGAGGAAATTCCTTCACTTGTACCTGATTTTAAGTTACCTCATACATCACCCCTGGCTTGCAGTATCCCTTCTAAAAGTAATGCCATTACCTAAGGCTAAAGGTGTAATTTAAATACAATGGCAGACTTTTTAATTTGATGTATCGAAACAGCTTTCCAGTTGTTAATGTCTGCACAACACTTGAAAAGGGAAAACAGATGCATGCATGGATGTCCTGACTGAAGTCACTGTTGCATTATTCCTGACATATGGGTTGTCACCACTAACATCTGGCCAGTGTACCAACGCTTTATTTTATCGATCATACTGTGACACCCCAGCACCGGCCCGGTAATCAAGGAGCCTTAATCCTCACCACTGGCAACAGTGGGGGATATACACACTGGGAGGATGACAAGTACACACACAGTAAAGTGCCGTTTCCCTTAAGAGCACACAGAGACCACAGTCATTCTGGGGCTGGTTTCTCCCTCTTTCTCCAGATCCCCAATAAGACTTCCCACTGGCACAGCTATAGAGTTGAGTCCTTAGTCAGTGTTCCAAACCAAGTCCTCCAGCACTGCCTCTGTCCAATCAATGCTTCGTGTCCCCGCCCAAGTAGCTGACACATGCACTCTTGGGGATTTGTTTTATACACACACACACACACACACACACACACACACACACACACGCACCTGGGAAAAGCTGACACAGGTTTACTGGCTATGCCCCCTACTGCCCAGACTATACGGTAGTTACTGCCACCAGAACCCCTTATCCTCTAGTTTAAGGCCATTAACAAAGGGTGTCCAAGCCTCCTGTGCAATGTTACTGTTAATCCAAATGGTAGTCTGACCAAGAGCAAGGCTATTAAGAGTGGCCTGCACAGTGGTACCAAATAAATATGCAGGTACTTTCAGAGCTTAAATATGTCCCACAAATATCAGCCACAAACACAGATTTAAACATATTTAACAGTAAATAATAAATGAACAAGACAATACTAAATATGTATTCACAGTGACTTCAGAGTTCAAAATCACAGGAAATATTTAAAACAACATTGCAGGTCAATCTTTAAATAATTACAGAAAACATCTAAACTAATCTTTATTATATTGCTTACTGAATCTAAAGGAAATGACTTACAGCAAGGCAAATTAGATGTGGTGAGTGGATGTTTCCAGCTGATGCTGCCAGGTCAAAGACAAAATTCACAGTCACTCTGTCAGAGAGTTCTTAAACTAATGTCAAATATTACTGCTGGGATACTTGCAGCATGACATCACTTTTTGTCACCTGACTTCAGTTCCCAGGCTCAACAACCATTGCTAGAAACTGCTAGCATTTAGTATCTCCCTGTGAAAATACATAGCCTACAGATGTTTCCAACTACTGGAAGACATAAAACAATAAAACACTTACAAAACAATGCAGAAGGCTCCCTAGTTTTAGACATCCTGTCTCCTTGCTGCATTGAAACCATCTCTTTTGTTACGTGATTATAAAACAATTTAATTTCAACTATTTTCTTGAAGTTTTGCAAGTTAACCTTTTATGTTCCAGTTTCCACTGTTTATATACATTTACACAATTAAAGTAGTGTATACACATTTCTGTTCTTTTCCAGTAGGGTACACTGTGGATACATTTTTAAGCTCAGTACTTTACACACACTTCTGTACCAGCAGTTTGATATACACATAACCTACATTTCTAATATATTGGTAACACAAGCATATGAATCATGTTGATTTTCACAAATGACATACAGTTATTTACAAAATTCCAGTGAGCTGGGCTAGCAGTATTTCCTTTTCTGACACATACATCCAACACATGACCTCAGGTCGTATATATTGGGGTTTATAGATGGATGCATGAGTGTGGATCCAAAGACTGTCTTGTCACCAGCTCAAACACAGGTTGTGTATCCATAAAACTAATCACTCTGTGGTTGTTGGTATGTTTGCTTTGGTTATTTATCAGGATAAATGCCCCATTGCAGAACATTCCTTTTTACTTGAATTATTTTTGTTGAAGTTGTTAGATGTGAGCTAGGAGGGGTAAGTGTGAGTGTGGTGGGCAAATTCCATAAATGGACTTGTATTTTTTACCTAGGTCTGGGATACAGTCAGAAATTTTGTTCCATTTGTCAGTCATTCATTTCCAAAACTCTTATGTCAAAAAAGGCTTTCCAATTTCAACACTTTTCTAGAGACCCAGCATTTTAAATGCTTGGCCCAGTCCAAGATGCGTAACTCTTTATCCTCCAGTGTCCCTCTGCTGCCTAAGAAAAAAGGCCTTGAATGGATCTGCAGTCCAGCATTTCTGACTCTGACACATACCCACTGAGGTTCCAAAACCAGCGGTACATTAGGTTACCACTCAGTTTCCCCACTATCGAGACTCTTTCAGAGGATGGTATGGCTCCTGAGGCCTTGCAGACTAATGAAACATTTGATGAACCATGTGTCATCATTTCCAAGGGATGGCATGGTGTTCCATAAATTTTAGTTAGGGAAGAGATTCCAGGCTCTCTAGTAGAAGTCAGACAGGGTTGCGAACATTTGCGTGTCATCCAGGCAGACGTCATGCATAAAAAGAAAAAGCAGAAGACTAAGTATGTAGCCTCTCCATCAACATCTAGGGAAAAGGAATGGATAGACTTCTCACAGGGGTTTATTCAAAGCTATTATGTCTTTGAAACCTCCCTCCCTCCTTTGGTTTCTCTGCAACCATGGGCTACTCCTCAAAAATTTGCCCTTGTTTCATCTTCTTCTAAAAATGAACAGAACTATTACTCTGGACTATTCCTCTGAGCTGCATTTTGGAGGGTAAATCTCTTCCGATAAAGAGGACTCCATCTCACTGGATTCCACTACTGAGGAAGCTTCCTTTGGGGAGACTATTCAGAATGTGATGAAACACTTTGAATGGCAATCCACGAATATCAATGTTGTGCAGAAAAGGTATTACAGCCTCTTGGAGATGGGTACCCCTGCCCATTCTCCAGTCCTTCCTGCCCTTGAGGCTTTCCAGGGTGCCTTTCAGTCCACCTCTTCTGCTCTTTATTGTCAGCCACTAGCTCCTAAAAGAACATACAGGTTTTACAAGGTGCCTGATGATGTAAGGTTTTTATACAGGAATCCAGTAGCAGACCCCTTTCCAGTATCTCTTTTCAGATAAGCCCTCTAAGCTTCTGTTCAGTGCTGAAGTCCTACCTGTGAATAAAATAGGGCTATGGATAGATGGGGGGAGAAAGGTTTACACCTCTGTTACCCTTGCTTTTAGGGTAATTAACTCCCAGACTCAAATGACAAAGTACTTGATCTCTGTATTGCATTCCTTAAAGTTGTACTGACCCACCCACAGCAGAGTCTAAGCATTAAATGCAGACCTTACTATTGCAGGGCACTCAAATAGCTAGGCACAGCATTAAGTGCAGTTATGATGCTGTGGATGCTTCTTCTAAGGCAGCTGCCACATGATCTATTACTTGCAAGTATGTGTGGCTGTGGAGTCAGCCTATCCCTGAGATTTCAAATCAAAAATTTTAAGACACTCCCCTTGGACAAAAACTTACTATTGTGGTCCTTGGGTAGCCAGCCTGTTCAGAACTCTCCCAGACCAAGGTAAGACCATGAAAGACTGCAGGCAGATTCTATTTTCTTCGGTTCCTATGTACCACAGGAACAATCCATCTAAATCGGTTACCTATTACAACCGCAAAACCGCAGTTGCGTGAATACGGAAACGTCGACACATATTGAGCGAACAGCGAAAACACCGAATGTCCTGAAGCGCGAAATTCAAAATGTCGAATTGTCATAGTTGGCCCTTCTCCGGTATAGCTCCTTAAGGTAAGTGTGCAATAGTTACGGACCTTAGGGTTAGGGTGCGGGTTAAGGCAAGTGCATAGATAGTAATATATGTAAGCTTTAGTTTAGGGTTAGAAGTAGGGTTTTGTTAAGTGTATGTATGTGGATTATTTATTGTGTTTGGGTAGGTAGTACCTAGCGGGCGTTGGCCAACTATGCCAATTCGACATTTTGAATTTTGCGGTTCAGGACATTCGTTGTTTTTGCGGTTCGCTCAATATGTGTCGACGTTTCCGTATTCGCGTATGTGAGGTTTTTGCGGTTGTAATATAGACCCATGAGCTACCTCCTTCATTAGAAGGGATCCTTGGACAGTTCAGAAACAAAGAAACCTTCCCTAAGGAAAAGGTACTCTGAAAAATCCCATAGTGGACCTTCAGTAGGGAGGCCTTCCTTTGGAAGCAAAAATCTGAGACTACTTCTGCAACAGCCCTCCCTGTGCACTCAGACCCATTACCCCCCTTTCCCAAAGACTGTTGCTCTCCCTGGCCAGGTAGGAAGCTATAATCATAGACAAGTGTGTCCTCTCAGTCATAAAAGACAGTTATGCCATGGTACTGGGGAAAGTATTCCCTCTAAAGGCATGCCGCAACCTTCTGAAAAAAACAGATACGTCTTCTGGTCCCCATTATTCAAGAACTCTTTAATTAGGGCACCATCAAGCAAGTCCCAAAGGATTTCATGGGAAAAGGGTTTTACTCCAGGATTGTTCTAGTCCCAAGGATTAAAGGGCAATGGAGACTCATCATAGACCTGTCTCTCCTAAACACTTACTTGAAGTACCATCTTTCAAAATGCTCTGTCTTTCATCCTCCCCTGTTATGTCTTTCATCCTCCCCCAAGCTTTCTTAGGGTCACTTGATCTGAAGGATGCCTACTTACACATACCCATTCATCCTTGCAGGAGATTCCTGAGGGTTTCCTTTGGCTTGTCACATTTTCAATTTACTCCTCTTCATTTTGGTCTTTCCACAGTGCCAAGCACATTCACAAAGTGTCTAGCTCCAGTAGTAAGTTTCTGTTGCATTCAAGGGAATCCCGTTTCCCCTATCTGGATGACCTACTGATCCAGGCTTTTTCTCCAGCAGTTCTTCTTCAGCATCTACACTTAACCCTCCAACTTCTGAAAGGTCTGGGTTTCACTGTAAACTACAAAAAATCCTAGATGGCTCCTACACAGAATCTGGTTTTCCTGGCATGCAGACTGGACACAAAGAAAATGTATGCCTTCCTCCCCCAGGAGAAAGTTCACAGTCTCTTCAGATGTTTCCATATCTCTCCTTCCCAACCCATTACTCAACAAGAGTGATTCTAAGGACTTTTGAATTCATGGCAGCAACCATCCCTGTGCTCCCCTGGCCAGACTTAACATTAGAAAAATCCAGTGGTACCTGAAATCTGTGTGGTCCCAGCACTGATATCCCATGGAGACCCAGATTTCCCTCCTCCCTTGTCTCAAAAAGGAGTTGCTTTGGTGGAAGGAACAGGTCATCCTTAACCCAGGACTGCCATTCGCACCACCTCATCCTCTTCAATGGGTTTACACAGATGCCTCAAATGAGATGCTTGGGGGATGGACAGGTTCTCACACTCAGTGCAGGAGAAATGGCAACCTCATTTCCAGAAGGAATATATCAATCTGAAGGAAATGATGGCTCTTTGGAACACTCTTCAGATTTTTGCCCACCTCTGGAAACTCAGGCCATTCCTGGTGTACACAAATAAGACCACAGTCGTGTAGTACATAAACAGGGAGACACCAG
Source organism: Protopterus annectens (assembly GCF_019279795.1). NCBI lineage: Eukaryota > Metazoa > Chordata > Ceratodontiformes > Protopteridae > Protopterus > Protopterus annectens. The sequence goes on from NC_056735.1 coordinate 653,579,616, forward strand.
GTATTACCAGTTGTGCAGGTTAGCATAGGAGGCATGGAATTTGGCAACCCAAATGAACATCACTCTCACAGCCACATACATCCCTTCTCAGGACGGTATGCTAGCAGACTCTCTAAGTTGCTTCCTGGAGGACCCCCACAAATGGACATTGAACAGAGGCGTCTTCCAGATTATCACCCTTCAGTGTGGCATCCCTCAGATAGACCTCTTTGCATTATGAACCAACCATTGGCTCCCCCAGTAATGCTTTTGCACCAGAGACCCTTGTCTCACAGCCTGGAGGACAGATGTCTTTTCCTTCCAGTGGACAGGGAAGTTCCTCTGTGCTTTTCCTCCTCTGCCTCTTTTTTTCAAATAACCTTCTCAAGGCAGAAAAGGAAGCACGCAAACTCTTTTTCTGGCAGTATTTTGGTTGAGGCAGCACTCGTTTCCCCTGCTGTTTCACCTGAGAAAGGGAAATTACAGGAGAATATTTCTTCAACCAGACCTGATAACTCAGAAAAAAAAGGATTGCTTCTCCGCCCAAATCTGCCATCTCCCAACCTGACCCTATGAATGATGTGATTATAATCCCTTAAAGGTATGTATTCTCTCAGGTCCCACAAGAGGCCAGGAGACCCACTACTAGAAAATCTTACATAGCTAAATGTTTTCCTATTGGAGCTGCAAACATAGTTACGGGCCAGTCTTATCACAAGTTCCTGCTGTACTGCAGTATCTCTGTGAACTACTTTGATCAAGTTTGGCTTACTGTTCTATAAAAGCTCACTTGTCAGCTATCAATGCCTAAATCCACGTATGGCATAGGTGAAGATCAAGCTTTTCCTCAGGGCAATCTTACATCTTAACCCAACAAGGAAACCCATCTCTCTCCCTTGGGATCTTAATTTTCTGCTAGAAAAGCTTAAGCTTACACTGCCTTCTTTTAGACCAGCATTTTACACATCTTTAAAATTCTATACTTGGAAACATATCCTTCTCCTGGCTCTCACCTCTACTAGGAGAGTTTTTGAGTTACACGCTGTCATTATCATTCCCTCTTTTCTTATTTTTCACTAGAACATGGTGTGTCTCAGGTCTAATTCATCCTTCATGCCAAAGGTAGTGAGCAAATTGTCACTCAGTCAGGCTATTCACCTACCCACTTTCTTTCCCAATCAAGACAACAGGGGAGAAAAGGTTCTTGCACTTACAGGTAACTTAAATTTTATCTGGACAAAACTAGATCCTTCAGAAAGACTGATAAGATGTTTGTATCATTTATGGTCCTTAAACTGGGCCAGCTGGTCTCCAAACTATTGCAGCTTGGATGTCTAAGGCTCTTTCTTTCTGTTACTTGCATTATTGCAAAATTCCACATAAGGACAGCCATATCCAGTGTCTTTTTTACTAGGCCCAAACCACGACCATATGTCGTGCATTATTTGCCAGTCGTTCATTTCTAAGACCCTTAGAAGTAGACTTTCCTCAGTAGCTTATATCTGGAAAACCAATAGCTTAAATTGTTAATTATCCACATGGAGGTTCCCTTGAGGCCCGAAGCCAAGCCACCAAAGCACAAGGCCAAGAAACCTCAGCCTACACCCTCTGCTGCACCTCTGCCATCCAACATGTCTATCAACTCCTGCAAGTGGACCTTCCTAGCTCTCCTGCAGTGCCACCAGTACATCCAGCCTTTTTGGATGCATTTCACCACACATCCCAAAATCCTGACTCTCAGGCTGCAGCTACCAAAAAGCCAGATAATTTCTACAGTCCCCGAAGATTGTCAATTATTTTTTAGGTGCCCAGCTGCAGACCCACCAGTCAACTCTGTTGCTACTGACAAGCCTTTTAGGATGCTGCCTTCTATCTCCCTACTTCCATCGGACAAGGAGAATAGAGCCCTTGAAAGGCTAGGGAAAAAGGCATACACTTAAGCCACTTTGGCTTCTGACATGTATGACTAAATACTCCCTAGACCTTATGTCTCAAGTAACTACTGCAGTCTCAGACCTCCCAGATTCTGAGGGGAAAAACTTAGCCCTGAGTCTTTTAGGAGCTTCTTCCCAAGTGCAAAGACACTCCATCAGATGCAACTACGATGCTGCTGAGGCCTGACTACAGCCACTGCAGGACAGTTTCAAAATCAAGTTAATGGATGCCCCTCTGGACAATACAACCTTGTTTAGACCAGCTGCAGCTTCTGTTTTACAAATCCTACATGAAGAGTCTAAGGAACTCAGAGTTAAAGCACCTTTTAGTTTCCCTGGTGCCCAGATTCCATAGGAATTTTCCTTCCAAGCCTGTCTTTGTTCACAGCCATTTTGTCCAAGACAGCATTGGTTCCCCCTTCTCCTGCAATTAGCCAAGGACCAGCATCATAAGTTACCACACAGAGTGAACCTTCTCACACAGAACAGAGGATCCCTTATAGATCCACACCTGCCAACACTACAGCTGTCATAGTGGGTGATAGGATTCTAATTCCCTTCGGACACCTTTTCTCTGAGGACATACTCAGGGTTTTGCAGGAGGCCAGAAAACCCAACACTAGAAAGTCTTATGTTTCCAAATGAAAAAGATTTTCACTATGGTGTCTCTCTAAGAACCAAGATCCACTGGCAGTGGGAACACAACACGTTTTTAACTATTTGTGTGAGCTGCTCTCGGCTGGCCTGGCTTATTTGTCAGTTAAAGCTCAGATGCCAGCTATTTCTGCATGTCTGCCTCTGTCTCCCCCTCTAGCATCCAAGTTTGAGGTAAAACAATTCCTTAAAGGTGTCTTCCACATTATGTCTCCCAGGAAACTTATTCCTTCTTGTTGGGAGCTTAATTTTGTTATACAGAAGTTGACATTGCCCCCATTTGAACCCGCTGCTTCAGCCTCCCTCAAACATTGCTCATGGAAAACTGTTTTGCTAATAACTCTGACTTCATCTAGAAGGGTGTCAGACCTCTAAGCCCTGATGTCTGTTCCCCCTTCTTGATCTTTCATAAGGAAAGGGTATAATTGAGAACTAACTGTTCCTTCATGCCCAGGGTGGTTAATGAGCTATCCCTCAACCAATCTACCAACCTTCTTCCCTCTCCACAAAATCACAGTGAGAAGATTCTGCACTCCCTAGATGTACACAGACAACTGAGATATTACCTGGACAGGAAAAAACCCTCTGGAAGTTTGACCAGCTTTTCATTAATTTTCACCCTAGACCTGTGGGTCTTCCTGCATCTAAGCAGACCATTTCTTCTTGGATTTCTAAAACTTATCTCCTTTTGCTATACTCACCATGGAAAGGATCTTACTTCACCCGTGAAAGCCCATTCTACCGGAGCCATGGCTTCATCCAAGGCATTCTTCAAAGGATTGGATAACAGTGCCATCCTGGAAGCAGCCACCTGGTCTACTATTCATACCTTCACCAAACATTACAAGCTGGAATGCTATTTACAGATCCAGAACCAGTTTTGCCAAAGCCATTTTACATGGCTCATAAAGAGTTCCTCGGCTCCTTCCTCCTCCCTTCCCTCTTGAGAGTTGGTATTCTCCCTCAGTTAAAGAATACTGCATCAAGTGAATAGAAGGACAAAGAAAAGTTGTGTAAAATCATAGCATAACCATAGATGTCCTTCTCTTCACTGCTGCAGTATTTTATCCTTCCCACCTTCCCCACTGGTTTTGTCTTTTCTGGATGTATTGACCACTCATATCCTTTTTCTGGCTTTCTTCCTGGGGCATTTAGTTCTGAGGATGGTACTTGCATACATCCGTTTTATGGCCTATGTTTGACTGCAGCTTACATCAGAAGTACCAACTCTTATATCTGCTTCATGAGAACAGGGGGGTTTTCTTACCTATTCAAGGTACACCCCTCTTAGTTGACCAGTATCTCTCTATCAATAGTCTTCATACTGCTGGCTTGGAGATGACTAAAAACAACAAATAAAACAGAAAATAAAATGTAGATAAACGACCAAGGGAACCAGGATCCACACTTCAGTTTATTCCAACCTCTAGTGCCTCAGCAATAGCCTTCCAAGGAGAATACAAACTAGACCTGTAGCACACATTTATATAATAAAATTAATTAATCAATTAAACAATTTAAAACACATCATAAGCTTAAATAAGAACTCTCCAGTTGCATTCTGCATTAATGACACCAGGGACTAATGTGCCATATTTTAATATAAAAAGAGTTTCCTTATACAAACGTTTTTTCTTTGAATTAATACCATATTTATTAATAGGAATATTTTCTAAAATTGTACCTAACAATCCCTGTGGATTACTCCTATGATATTTTTTAAAATGCATTGCAAGTGGACTCTCTAATTTTTCATTTTTGATATCCCTAACATTTTCCTGAGTCCTAGTCTCAAAGGCCCTCTTACTTTCACCTATATAAAACATCCCACAAGGACATTTAAGTGCATACACAGTGCTTTCTGTATTACATGAAAACATGGCATTAGGTTGAAAAGATAATCCATTCTTCTTCATCTTCTTCTTTCGGCTTTTCCCGATTGGAGATCGCCACAGCGGAACTCCTGTCCGCTAATGATTGGCAGTAGATTTTTACAGTGCCGAGGTGCCAGCTCGACACCCAACCTTCAACGAAGGCATGCCCATTCACGCATGTCTTTCGAATGCCACTCTACCGCAGGGAGGACATGCACACGCCACACAGAAGGCACTCCAACTGAGAATCGAACGAGAGAACCTCTTGCTGTGAGGCGACAACGCTACTGCTGCACCACCACAAAGATAATCCATTAATTTACCTAAATGTTTTACTAACATATTGACATGTTATACATCTACTACAAGGATGGGTCCCCACAAGGCTAGGATTATTACTTGAACACGTTAGGCCTAAAGAATCTAGCATAAACACGTTAGGCCTAAAGAATCTAGCTTGAACCAGCATGTCCTTTACCTCTTCTATGCGAAAAATTCAAGTTCTTCTCAAAAATATCCACAAGATCTCTATATTCAAATAAAGAAGTCCAATAAAACTGAATCATCTGTTTAACTTCTTCTGTTAGTAAGTCATAAGTCTTAACCACATAAATCTTTCTTAAACTCTTTGATTTGTTACTGGGTTTACCCAGACATCTTGTTATACCCATTATTTGACTCACAAATAATGTTCTTTTTAACTGTCTAAAGAAAGCAGTACTTTATTAACATCATAACCTGTCTTAATGAATAATTGTCATGTTTTCTGTAGTTCATTACTTATTTATTTTATTTTACATTTGTTGACCGGGCTAGTCTAACTGGATATATGTCCATTTTCAGTAGAGGCCCGGGGAGAAAAGCTCCAGAACAATAACAAATAAAAAAGTAAAATAGTGTAGAATAAAATAAAGTTTACATAGAGAAAAAAATATTGATATACATTTTGGTATACACTGGTTAGTAATTATTTACAAAAATATCAAACACACTGGTAAGTAACTAATTACAATACATCAAAGACAATGGTTTAAAAAAAAACACAGTACATCAAAGACAATGGTTTAAAAAAAGAGTACTATTTACAAAATTATAGGATACGACATTTATAAAGAGTCAATCATAGTAGCTTACAAGTAAACAGTTCTACTTACAAATGAAATAAGAACAAACGTGTCAAGAGGGAAAGTAGAGGGAAAATTAGTAGAGTTAATCAGCTAGTCAGGGTTGTTGCAAGGGCATAGCCATTTTGTTCTGAGGAATATTTTCAGTTTTTGTTTGAAGAGGGGTAGAGAAGGAAGAGAAGTTAGGACAGTAGGTAGAAAATTCCAGTTTTTCCCAGTAGTGTTTGAGAACAGAGAGTCACCTGCCAAGTTGTTGACTTACTAATGTTAACTAACAATTTATTTGATGATCGTAAATTAGTACAATTTTTATAGGGTGTAATGATGTTTGAAAGTATCAGAGTATTATTTGGGTGGTAGAGGATCTTATGTGCAATGATAAGTTGACTATATTGAAGCTGATTTTGTAGCTCAAGCCATCCTAGTTGTTTTAGATTCTGACAGTGATGGGTTCTATAGGGATTACCAGTGGCAAATCTTGCAATATTGTTATAGGATGTAGCTAGTTTGAAACAATTATGTTTTGACAGATTAGTATAGATTGGTGAGGCATAAAGTAGTGTTGAGATTAGATGGGAGTGGGCAATAGTAGATCTTGCTATAGGAGTGAGGAAGGATTTGACTCTATATAGGGAGCCCATTTTTCTGTTGACTGTTTTTATAGTGTTATTAATATGGGAGTCGAAGTTGAGGTTGTTGTTTATAGTAATTCCTAGGAGCTTGGTGGTAGCATCAGGGGTTATGATGGTACCATTGTTAGAAGTAACAGAGAAATCTAAAGGTATATGCTTCCGGGTAGGGGTAAAAAGCAGGAGCTTAGTTTTTTTTGGATTCAGGAGGAGGCATCGTTTTAAGAACCATGATTCTACTGTGTTAAACATTTTCTGAGTTAGGGACTGTAGTTCTGATAAAGATTTTCCTGTGCAGATTATTGTGGAATTATCTGCATATTGTATACAGGTTGCATGAGGAGTAGCTTTACAAAGATCATTTATAAAAATGGAGAATAATAGAGGACCTAGAATGGAGCCCTGGGGAACACCTAGTGTAACTGGCAGGTGGGATGATAGATTATTTTCCCACGTAACAGCTTGCTGTCGGTTGCTTAGGTAGGAGCTGAACCATTGTACAGCTAGAGTATCTAGTGAAAGCGATTTAAGAATGTTTATAAGCAATGTGTGGTTAACCATATCAAAAGCTTTTGATAGATCAATAAATAGAGCTGAAGAGAGAACATTATTATTGCGATTTCTGTTAATGTTGTCAGTGAAGGATAAGAGGGCTGTAGTGGTACTATGGTATGGTCTGAAGCCATGTTGGCTTTGTGCTAGTAAGTTGTGTTGTAGTAGGTGGCCCAGAAGCTGATGATGAATACATTTTTCCATTATTTTTGCTAAAGGGGATAGTAGGGCTATAGGTCGATAGTTGGAATATTCATTGGAGTTACCACCTTTATGTAGGGGGATAATGTGTGAGATTTTCCAGATGATTGGGATGGTTCCCTCATTAATGGTTCTGTTTATTAGGATTGATATTGGATAAGCTACTGCTTTAGCTGCTTTTTGCAGATATTGTGCTGGAATCTGGTCAGCAGAAGGCGTACAAGGCTTAAGTTTTAGAATGAGTTTGTAGATGAAATGAGTAGAGATGGGTTGAAATATGAAGGTAGGAAGAGAGCTAGAAATGGGGTTTGGGAGGCTAGAGCTGTCAGGGTTTAGCTGACTGGCTAGAGATTGGATGGCTTCGGTAAAAAAGTTATTAAAGGCATTAGCAGTTTGGTTGGGAGTTTCTTGATTAGCACCAGTTGGGGATGGTGTGCTGCAGTGACCTGGGTGTAACAGACTATTGATACTTGCCCAGAATTTCTGAGGATTGTTTAGGTGTGTTTGTTGCATTTTACAGTAAAAGTTTTTTTTGTCTGAAAGTATAGCTTTTTTTGTCATATTTTTCATTTGTTTAAATATTTGTTGATCTGTTAAGTTTTTTGTAGTCCTCCACCTAGTCCAGGCTTTATTTCTAAGTAACATTTTTTGCCTGGTGTCTTTAGTGAGCCATGGGGCTGGTTTTGACCTAGTTCTGATAGTACGCTTTGGTGCATACTGGTCAAGGATATTTAAGAAGGTAGAGTTAAAGTGTTTAACAGCCTCTTGAAGAGGGAGGGTTTTTAGTGGATACCAATCACAGGAGCTAAGTTCAGTTTGGAATAACCTTTGGTTAAACTGTTTGTTTGACCGTATTGTCCTATATGATGCTTGGTGTGGGATATCATTCTTTTGCCTGATTATGTAGGTCAAAGAGTGGTCACTTACATCATCAGGGAAGACACCTACTTTGTAGGGTTGGTGGTAGTTATTAATAAGGATCCAGTCCAAAGTGATCTCTTTATTGGTAGGTTTATTAATTCTAGTTGGGAAGGTGATGGTCTGTGAGAAACCATGAAGGTTAATGTGAGAAATAGGATGGTCAGTACCAATGCATCTCCAGTCAATATTGAAATCACCAAGGATTATAGTTTCTTGTGGGAAGGTTGATGATACCCAATTAAGTATATCTTCAGGTTTAGATACATTGTTTCCAGAAGGTAGGTAGATGCAAAAGATGTACAAGGATTTATTAGAATTAAGTTGTACTTTAGAAATAAGAACTTCAGCATTACTGTCTTTTGGCGGGTTATAAGGTAGAGAAGTGAAATGTAATCCATCCTTGAAAAGAATTCCTACTCCCCCCCCCTTTCTCTTTGAACGGTCTAGTCGTAGTATATTATATCCTGATGGGAGGATTTGATTATCCTGGGTTGCTGGTTTTAGCCATGTCTCTGTTAAACATAGAATGTCAAAGGAGTGTACATCCAAGAGAGCATGGAGATGGGCAACTTTGTTATTAACACTCTGTATATTGAGGTGTGCTATAAGGAGTGAATTTGGGTGTTTGTTTTTGGTGTGTGGGATAGAGGGTTTAATGGTTATATATTCAGTAGAAAGGATATTGGCTGGGCCTGGATTGGGATGGATGTCTCCATCTTGTAAGGAATTCTTTTTTAGTTTAAGCAAAATATAATGTGAGTTATTAGTTTGATACTGAGCTTTCTTAGGTAAAAGGCTATTGTATTTAATGTGTGCCAGTCTGTGGTACTTTACTGGTAAGTATGTAGGTGTGGATAAGATATTTAAATTATAATGGATGAAAGTGTTGGCTATGTGGAGCTGTTTGTTTGGTGGGATAATAATATTGAAAATAAGTTTGGTGTTCAAAAGAGGTTAAGACATAGGCTGAGGTTAAAACAGATAAGAATATGGTGCTAAGTAGTAGCTTAGTTGGTGTGGAGCTAGAAGTGGTAGACATGAGTGTATAAGTAAGGGAATTTTAAGCAAGGTGAGAAAAGGTTAAAGTATAAGAGAGGTTTAAGTGGAAGGAGTGAGCTAGTGATAAAATGTGTGCTGTGTGGGTGTGGCGTAGTTATAAGGGCAGAGAGAGTATCCTATTTGTTGGATTGTGGAGGAGGGTGTGGTCTGGTATTATAAGTCTAGGACACCTGGGGGTGGGTGGGATATGGGGGTAGGGTAGGGGAGCGGAGTAAGCCCGCAGGGCGAACGGAGTGGGAAGAGACAAGAGTAGGAGGACAAGTTCAGATCGAAACAATCAGCAGAGCACTGACTATTGAAGGTAAGTATAGTTGAGGGATAGAGTAGAGATGAGGGAAGTAGAGATAGAGAAATACTTTGTAACAAAGGGGTACAACTAGGAATCTAAAGCAGGTAATATTGTTAGCAAGATTGCCACCGCAGCAGTAAGATAAGCTAGACTGTAAGTCAGAGGGATAGACCTATGGAGGTAGGAATGGGTATGGGTGCCACCTGGTGGACAAATTATGTACTACAACAGATGTTTAGTAAGTGTAAAGTCTGGTCTAGCATATGGTAGGAAATAGGTTATGTGATAGGGAAGGGGTAAGGCTGCTGGCTATCCTGGCTTGGAAGCGTACTGTAAAACCACCTGAAAAACTAGATACAGAAAAACTAATTGTCAGGTGTAAGCAAGCACATACTTTCTTGCTTCCTCTTAGAGAAGGTGTCTGGTTGGGAGGCAGTGAGAAGATGCAACTGGAAACCTGGAAGGGGTCCTTAGTCTTCAGGCAGGAGGTTTTTGAGAGTACTGCAGCATAAGCAATTTGTATAGCTAGGTACTACTGGGAAATAAAGAAAAGGTGTAAAGACATAGAAGGTAAAAATAACGATTAGTTCAAGCAAGGTACTTTGAGCAAATAAATTGTACATACAAAAAATCCTTCAATAAAAGGTATTTAATGCAAGGCTATAGGCTAGGTACTTCTTTGCATAAAACAGGTAGGAACGTTTAGTCTAACAGGTCATAGTTTAACCATTTTAGATACAGCAAAACTATATTCATAGTATAGCAGACTAGCATGTACATCAGTTAGCTGATCTAATTGCTGATATCTAGATATGATATTCAGTTCATATCGAAGGCAGGTACTCTTAGTTTAGAACACACATGACTGGTGAGCACACTTATAATGCACATGTGTATCTGAGTCCTACTTTACAAACATAGGTAATAAAAGGATTGGTCAAGTAGGGCAACTTAATACAGCATAGGCTACATCAGAAAGTTAAAATTCAATCAGTATTATTACATAACCTCTGTACTCTAACAAGCTCACCATAAGGCAAAGATTTTAAAAGATGTGGGGGATGGCAACTATGTGCATCCAAAATATGTAAGCCATCCTGAAATTACGATATACCGTAGTAATAATCTACCTCCTTCTAAACAAATGACCAAAAAATGTACTTTATTGCCCAATAGAAAACCATTAGATTTCAGTTAAAATCTATTCTCTTGGAGGCCATTCATAAAACATGACTTCTGCTGGCTTGGAGATGCTCTGAAGATCCACGCTTGTACATCTAACTATATATCCAAGTGCATACGAGCTGAGATCATGGGTCACATGTATGACCTCGGTAAGCTAAAGCTGTGGTACCTCAGTCGGATGTCAGCAGTGACCACCTGTATGTCAGGAATACTGCAACAGTGAACAGTAGGACATTTAATGTTATGGTAAGTTCTTAAACAACTGTGCTTTCATGTTCATTTTCATGATATAGCAGTTATATGTATTTGCCAGAATTTACACAGAAAAAAAAAGTTGTATTTTGGATCTTGGAGGCAAGAAGTCATAGTGCAGCATGCAGTTGCCTAGGAGGGGAAGAAAATCTTTGCAATATCAAAATAATCAAACCTGGTTGCAGTTCATTGTGAAGTACTCCCTATCTTCACAAATTTTGCAATCACTGCACATCAGGGTTTTAGTCCCATGCTTTCTTTGTGCAGTAGCTATACAATTAGAAACATTTTTTTCTTTTTCTTTCATAAAAGTAAGTTATATCTTTGGGAAGCCAGAATGTTCAACACTCTGCTTTATTCCTCGTTGTTCATAAAAATAAGTTTTATGTCTGGTAAAGCCAACTTTTTGAATAGTGACACACTGTTTTAAGTCAATATGATCTGATGGTGGAGCATAGCCGTTAAATTTTCTGAATCTTTAGGTATTGCAGGGTTACTGTTGGCTGCTTCTTGTTCTTATAGTTTTTCTCTAAATGCTTTGTGTAATGCATGGATAAGTATATATGATAACCTAGATACAGTACTGTATAAAGCGGCAGCAGAACTGACATATATGTGTACTGTTCTTTAAAAATTGTAACTGCAACAGCAGTAGAAGTGAGTTTAAAAAAAAAAAGAAAGAAAGAGAACTTTGCATATGCTGCAACTGCGATACCAAAGACTAAAGCTGCAGCCTATGATGTAGTCATGCCCTTATGACAGGGGGTGGATCTGTTGTGCTGGAAGCAAGTTATAAAATGGTCATATTGCTGTCCTTTAAAAAAGCAAACCATCCTAATTTATTTCCAAATTATAACTTGGAAGACCTGTACGCAGAACAGGGAAAGAACTGGAAGGTCATAATTAAACAAACAAAGCTAAAAGTACTTAATGCATTTTTTCTTTTATTAAGACATCTGGTATCAAAATGTCACAGTGTTGTGGTAGAAATGATTCCTCAGTATGTGATGGATACAAATGTCTAGGAGTATATGGTGTAAGCTTTCATTCTGGGTCACTACATATTACAAGATAGCTGCAGACAATTTTTTAGAGTGAATATTTCAGACATTATTTGTTTGACTTCTTGATTGCATCCCCTTTTAGAGAATTCCCACGCTGTCCAGGGTCTAGATCTGCAATCTGGTACATCCTTGTTTTTTTCCCCCCATATTTCTCCTACAATGGTTATGGCTAACTGGTAGACTGAAAGCATGGATCTGTCAATCTTTTGGTTAACCTCTTGACACACAAGTGTTTCAATGTCATTAAATGACTAAGGATCTCGTAAGAGGTCATAGCAAGCCAATTTCCATTATGAAGTAGTCCAGAAAAGCATGTCCCCATGCTGGTTGGTTGTTCTTTTCTTAACAACTTGCAGGCTTCAGGCTAACCTGATATCTGCAGGTAGCGTGTTCAACCTTCTTACTGCTCTGTTTAAATACCATCATCTCTCCTACCCGTATTCCAAACTAACAAATTTGTTTTTCTGATAGATGTCTTGTATATATTGAATTGAAATTAATGTCAAAATAATTTTCTTAAGTCTATCATTTAGGCTTTTGCAGATCCAGATCAAGTTGCCATAAAGTGAACAATAATGATTGGAATAAAAATTTAGCTTCCTCAATCTTTTTTGTAATCAGGCCTTTTTACTGAATGCATATGTTTTTTATGTAAAGTTTTCTGAACATTTTCCAGCTTATTACAATCTTTCTCAATGAAGAAAAAAAATACAATATTGGGCTTGTTATACTTTTGGGGATGGAAAGTAGCACAGGAGGATATCTTGAGAGCGATGGAAGGATAGGTGATGTTTCCCCAAAGCATTTCCTAATTTGTTTGATAACATGACTTGTCCACTTCAGTGCATATGTTGTTAATACTCCTAGGTCCTGTTATGTGGTGCTTTTTATTAGTTGGTTACATTGTCATCCCCTACATGTTGTAACCTACACTTGATACAGGTGAATAATACTTTGTTTGATGTGCAGTAGTCAAGAAGTTAGTCAAGACATTTTGTAGATGTGTTTGGCCAGTACATGAATTTATGTGACAAGCAGCTTTAATGTTGTCATCAAATTTAACCAACCAATAATGACAGTTTATTGTTGTAGTCACATGAATATGATATAAACATGGTCTCAGCACAGAACACTGCTGTACCCCACCCAGGATTAAGTAATTTTGTGAGTGGACTCCCCTAACTCTGATCAAGGATATCCTAACAGGACGCAACCCAGGTCACAAAGGTGTCTATTAAACTTCCAATGCAGTTATTGACAAATGAGGGATAGCAGGCAGACAGCACAGGAAGTTCATGTTGCACACTGTGCAGCAGAGCTAATTGACATATGCTGACAGTGTTAATAAATGACTTATCAGATCAGTGGTAATATATTTTGTTGCCTGATTGATGACACCTTTGTGTGGGAGAGAAGTACCACCGTGGCATCAAGTGGTCAATGCTGTGAACATCATACTTAAAATCTAGGGCACAGGTTTTATGGACTCTCTGAATCTGAGTAAAATACATAGATTGCCTATGCTGTCAGTTCACATATAAAATTAGCAGTGGCTCCGGAGTTTTTTTTAGCTAAAAAAAAAAAATCTTGTTTTCCTTTTTGTGTTTTCCCACTGTGTTATGTTCTGTATCTGGAAGTAAGTACAGCTAATGAAAGAATGACTAGACACTGGATATGCTTCCTGCTAAGACATCATACCGTTACTTTCCTGGAATACTAGGGATTGTGCAACATTTATCTATCTACAGCTTGTCCAGAACTTGCCATTTAATTCAGCCTAAACTGTGTCTTCTTTTGGCTTTTCCCGGTTAGGGATCGCCACAGCAGAGCTCCGGTCCGCTAATGATTGGTAGTTGATTTTTACATGCCGAGTTACCAGCCCTGATGCACAGCCTTCAACGAAGGTATGCCCATTCATGCATGTCTCCACGCAAAAGACGCTCTAGCTGAGAATCGAACCGGACAGCGTCTTACGGTGAGGTGACAGCGCTACCACAGCACCACCACCGCAGTTTGCTTAATTCAGCCTAAACTAAATTTCTGAATTGCAGAATCTTAAAGGACCTGCTGTTGCATTTTCGTGGAGGGTTTGCAGTAAAATCAATGCGGCAGAAAGATTTTTTTTTTACATGCAGTAAATGTTTCTCTAAATCTTGATTATTGTCTATATAGGATCCCGGATGTTAGATATGAGGTATATCTCTGTACATAATAATGAGCAATTTACACTGATTTGCATTCCACATGGAATATATTTCTTACTTTTTTTTAAAGGGTTCAATTAGCATATAGTTTTCATGGAATTTAGACCACGTGGTCTGTTTCTGTCATATTTATGTGTCTTTCAGATACTACATGGTGTCGGAACAAAGGAGGCATTTGCTAGAACTGAAGAAAAAAAAGCTGCAAAAATGAGTAAACATATTTGCTTTTCATAACTTGTTTACAGTCACAGAAGAAAAAATCTCAGTGTAAGTTGCTAACCCCTGAAGTTCAGTTGCTGCTTGATAGTTTAGCAAACTGGTCATTCTGCATTCAGAAATTCAGTTTATTCCTTATGCTCAATGGAGTAGCCAAGAAGCCTGAAAAGGTAATAATGTGTCACATTCCTGTTTCTGGGGAAAAGCCTTGAAAGTATTTAACTTTCTCACTTTTCGTAAAATAGAGAAAAACAAAATAGCAGCAATAGGAGAGAAGTTTTGAAATAACGTGAGCCAGAAAGACACTATTTTTTGTATATTACAAGGAACATTAGGGCCTACAGTGACTGTAAATGCTTATTTTAGGAAGCTGAAGAGTATAGCTAGAGACTGTAAATTTTATGATCTGTACAATGCATTAATAAGAGAAAGTGTGTGTGATGTAATGAATGAGGAAAATAAGGGTCTGTTAAGAGAAATCGACCTGACGTTTATGAAAACCTTTAGATGTGGGCAAGCAAGTGAAATTACTAGTACATTGTTGAACAAATTAAGTGAGGAAAATTGTGCATTTAAGTTAAATTTGGAGTCAACTGAAAAGACAAAAATGAGTAATAAAGTGAGAGTGTTCTCCAACAGGAATGGCTATAGAAGAGATAGTCATGTAAGAGTGCAAACTGAGACCAAAGAAGGTACAAATGAAATTCTAGTCTTCTGGAGGAGGTACAACTATTAGCACAAAAGGAAGGAGTGCCCTGCTTCTAATCAGTCTTGTAGAAAAAGACAATTTTCTAAGATTTGTAAATGCAACAAGTTTTTAAAAAAATGTAGATGCAAACAAAAATGAACAATGCTAACAAACAAGTCTGTTTGGTGTCGTGGTGAAAAGACTTGAGACGAAGTCTGAAAATGCTTCACTAGCACTGAAACCGTAAAGCAAATCAGATTTTTGGAAAGAAAGACTGAGAATTAATAATGAATATGTTAATAAACTAGTTATAGTTGGAATGTGTAATGCATTGTCTTTAAACACTTTTAATGCACTGAACCTGTTAGGTAATGAGCAAAGAGCGGTGTGCGCATTATTAACATAGTCTGGCCACAAGGTGAGCTACTAAGTGAGAAACGGGTGATGTCTGAATTTAAAAGTAGAAATATAAAATTACTTTTCAAACCGGCATGTAAAGTAAATTAAAATTATTTTGAGTCATTTGTCTAGAGAGAAACTATAGGTGGTAAAATAGTCACATTAATAAACTGCACTGTGTGTGTGTGTGTGTGTGTGTGTGTGTGTGTGTGTGTGTCTACAGATCTAATACTCTGCAGAGCCATAGCAGTGATATTTTGTATGACTATGTAGATATATTTACAGGATTACTGCACTTGCCTGCAAAGTATTATTTGCAGACAAAATCTGATGATGAAGATAATACAAACTCCAGAAATGTACCAGTAGCTTTCCAAAGTATAACTGGATACAAAATGAAACACATATAAAGCTTGGGTATCATACAGAGGCAAAGTTTACAGAAGTGTCTGATTCATTTTACTGAGGGATATCTTATTGAATGACCATGCATCTCACACTTTTCTTGACAGTTGTTGAAGTTCAATATTTAGGGAAAATGGTTCCTCTAACAGGGACAATTGTTCCCCTTTCTCCATGATAGCATAAGTCTAAATGTAGTTATGTTGAGTCAATAATGAGGTCGTTTTCAATTATCTAATCTTGATAAGCAGGTACTCAACAAATTTTCTGTAAAAATAATAGACAAAATACCCAATGTATTGTGTAGTGTGGCCATTGTTGTAAAACAAGACAAAGCTCACATAGTTTTTACCCCACAAGATGTGAATAAAGTGATTAAAAGAGGATACTTCCCATTGCTTACAGCTGACAAAGAGTTGTCTCAAGAGTGTGAAATGCTAAGTTCTTTTCAGTACTAGACGTAGACGAGAAGTTCTGGCAAATAGTCAAAAAAACAGACCTCTGTGTTGTACACTTTTAATACACCATTAAGAAAGTAGAGATTCCTTAGGCTGTCTATTTCATCTGTACCAGAGTTGCTATAAAGAACTGTTGCTTATGTAATTGAAGGTTTGTTGGTCACGTGAAAACTGATGCTCTAAAAACAGTATTGGGTCAAATACAAGAGCATTGTCACAGGATACACTTTTAACAGCTTTAAAATAGATTAAGACAATATAAGCTCCAATTAAATATAAGCAAATGTAAAATAAGTGTGATAAATTCTGAAATACATATGTTCTAATGTCAGAGGGGCTGAAACTTAATAAAGTAGAAGTCAGCAAATGCCAAGGGCTGAAGATAAGTATATATTAACTAGGGTTTCTAGGAAGGATGTAGCATTTTACATTTGTATATAGAATATATTGAATAGTTGTGCCTCTAAGAAAGCTGTTAGAGCAAGAAGAAATGCATCATGGTAATGAAGCTAACAGATGCAGCTACATAAAAATGCCACAATGTGAATAAGCTGGTTGTGTCCCTAGCAGGTGTTGGAATGATAAAGGAGATGTAATATTCCAAGGGAATAGAGCATATATAGATGCGTGAAAGAGATATGTTAAGATAAAAAGGTGCTGTTCGGAGTGGTATATAGATGTGAGAAGTTTCACGAGTATGTTTGTGGAATAGGGCAAGTGGAAACAAACCATAACTGCTTGCAAAGCGCATTCACAGTGTGTTTTTATCAAAACAACCCTAATATTGCAGAGGATGCTATTACTTAATGTACAGAAATATGATTTGATAGTGAAATACAGATCAGGCAAGATACTATATGTGGAAGATGTGTTGAAGTACAGAGTATTTACCAGAGAAGCATTTCCAATGTTAGAAGAAAAAATGAAGTAATTTTGGAGACATACTGACACTGACTTATAAAGTAGTTACTAAAAGGGTGCTAATTTTGGTTTAGGCCATGTTTTCATGATCAAGGGAGAAATAAGTTGTGCATATGGCATATTATTTAAAGTTGACAAAGTTCCAGTTCACATGCACTTAAGAAGACTCGAGACAAGGGTACACAAATCATGTCTGAAAATAATAAAGTACAAGAAGTGTAATGAAATAGTGCTTGCATACCGTCTGCAATTCATGCTATAACAGCAATCGAAAGGGAGAGAGAACTCAAAACAAGCAGGAAATAGTGCATGTGTACCATGGGCAGTTCATACCATAACAACAATCGAAAGGGAAAGAGAACTCAAAACAAGCAGGAATGTTAACAAACTACTAAAATGATTTCCTTCTGTGTAGCACTAATGCTTGTTTATAATGCAGCTGTAATTAAGGTTTGACCACGTTCTCGTTGACTGTTTTATTTACTTGCCATTTAGACCCTATACAACTCAACAAGGTACAAGTCATGCACTCATTAATTTATACTGTGTTCAGAATTAAGAACTGAATTATAGTGAATGCTTATGCATCAGCATCTGGAAGATGACAGTTTTGAACCAGGATTGTTCTGTGCTTTATTGATAGTTGATGTTCTGTTTCCTTATAAAGGATATGGGCACATTTTCAAAGTACAAAGACTCCGCTCAACATTTTCAAGAGCTTATTTTCCAAAATGTTCTCTTCATGTTTGAAAGTCACCAGACACCAGAGAAAGGAAAATCCTTGACTTTAAGGAAAGGCAAAGCATTTCCTTTTTTCAAACAATGGCAGCTTCAGAAGTGATTATATTATTTAGCAGACTGTGATGGGTTTGCACCCTACATAAGAAACCGTTTCCAGACTGCAGTGTATTGTGATTACTACAGCAGTCATTCAGAATGCAATCTTTTTGACATCATTCGTAGTGATTATTCACAGCTGTCATAACATTTTGTTTATTAAATAGTCACTCTGGACTTCTACTTCTGGCAGAAGCTTATTGTCTTCAAGTATGAGACAGCTACTTCTGAAAGCAATTTGGCTTCAAGTATAAATTTTATGATGCAGCTTTGGTAACTTTTTAGATATTGTTTTTTGACTTGTATTCCCGATAGGATGGAGTTTTGAGTTTTCTCCCATTTCCATGATCAGTATGTTTGCTTCCTGGTAGTACTTGCTGTGATGTCATACGTCAGGATGGGAGAGCACACCCAGTTCCTGTGCCAGTCTGTTATAGCAGTCACAGAGATTAGATTTATGTCTTGAAAGTCTTTGCCATTTTCATTGCCTAAGTCAAAGAAGACTTCAAAATATTCTGCGTCGGCCAAATCATAAGCCAGGACCCACAACAGACATTTCCCTGCTGTCTGGGAAGGGAAAGTAATATGAAGATTTGCCATTAGTGTCTGTTTCAACTTGACCACCAATAAGTGAAGTTTAGGTTTACTACAGGTTTGTGAAGATATGGGTGTTGGATAGTATGCAATACAGGGATTATCCCTGGCCAGTGTTGGACCATCATAAAGAGGTAGGGGAGTCAGAAGCAAGATATTGGTTACATCTGCAACTGCTGAGTCCGCCCACAAGTCAGTCTTGCATATTTGTGAGTTGTGAGTTACTCCTTGAATTAACAATTTTTTTATGCTCATACCAGTAATAAGCTGAAGAGATGTGTAAGAGGTATGCCCTGACTAGTATCACCTTGCCTTTGTGCCTATAGTGACTAGCATATCCTGTGCTTTCATGTTTTTGGTCTACTCATGCGGCGCTGTTCTTCAAGTAGCCTTCTGCCTACTGAGTGGTTGCACTTTTAAGATTTAATATTTTCCCTTCAGGTTTTCTCAAGCCATACACAATTCACTGTCAAGAGTAAAGGAGGAGCCTGTGCAGTTTAGACCCACTGTTTTAATCCAAACATTTGGTGTACATCAGTTGTTAGGTGCCTGTTGTTAGTGGTCTTTATAGGTGTGGGAATATGTCCTTGGGGAGCCATTACTAGGCCTTGTGCAGGGTTTTCCTTATCATGTACCACCTTCATTATGTACTTCCTTGGTGATGGGGACCCCAATTGTCTGATTCTTCCTGGTACTTGCTTGTCACTCAGTGTACAATATGAATGCTAGGTAGGTTTAGGCAGCCTTTCACTGCAGTAAGGAGGTAGGTCACCTTTATAGTCTTGTTTCTGTCAGTCTGCCCCAGCTTGGACAGCTGTAACCAGGGACCAGTGGGTTTTCAGCATTTTAAATGATGACTGAGTCTGTAGTAATCAGTGGAGCCATTCACTTAACCAAGCCCTTTCCTCAAAGCTCTAAGAACAGACCCAGATTGCACTCCACAAAGCTGCCTTGGAGCCTGTTAATCTCTCAGAAACAGCAGGAGTTTTCTTTTCCATGAAATTTCCATGTCATTTAAACCTCATTGACTTGAAGAAGCGCATTTGCTAACTTCAAATTCCCGATGGAGATCACATGGCCCTGGCTTTCAAGGGATACATGGGTATTATTTCTTTGAAACTGTGGAAACAGCTTCATTAGCATAGTCTCTTCTGGCCTCATTTACTGATAAAAGGCTTAGAACCTAAATTTCTTACCATCTTTGCAGGTTTATTTTCTATTGGCTGAACTTTAACTCCTCCACTGTCTTCTCTGCTTTCTTGCAAGTGTTTAACCAACCAGGAAGGAAAACTCTGAAAACTGCTGGATATAACAACTTGAATCTCAGTCCAAATTAACACGCACAGACTGCTGGGATAATTTTGCTTTTTTATATGTTTGCATTTTCACCAGTATAAGTCTTGGATGTTTTCTAATGGCAAGATTTGAGGCATGTACACTGTGCTCTCTCAGTTAATAGTTCTTGTTGTGGGGCACTAGTCCAGTTATTTATTTATGTCCTCATAAAATTGCTGTATTCTGGTCTGTCCAATTTCTGTTGGATTGCAGAGTACTCCAGATTCTCTGTCCATGGTTTATCTTCATGAAACTACTACTTCTTTAGATCCAGTGTTTGCTGTGGTGGTTGTGACATCTTAACAACATGGATGTTGTAAGCATGTTTGCCATTTGTTTCAATTTGTCTGTTTGTACCACTAGTTTTGACCTTTGTTCCATTTTTCTTTACAACACAGTATGTCAGTAGTTAGGCAAATTGCTGCTACATCATGTGTGGAATAAACAATTTCCTTTTGTATAGAGGTTTGTTATGTAGTTGTATTTGTTTTAGTTCAGCAATTCTCCTTGTAGGGGTACATTAATGTAGTGCATAGAGCTCAGCGATCACACTCCAAAACAGGAAAAAGAATGAACCTGTTACTCTCTACTGTGGCACAAGACATGACCGTAATAGCACTTTCAAAGGTGTCTGACAAATATTACTCACCCCCAAGCATGTTAGTCTGGTCTCACAGAAGGAACATTCTTTTGGTCTCTGCATATTTTCCTCTTGTGTCCACAGAAGTTTACAGATGTTAGTCTGCAAGTAACTTTTTTAAGTTAGGGCACTATTTAAAAACTCACTTTTTTTCTTACGTGCTGTCTATGCAACAGCACTTGCTAAGTGCCTTACTAGCTTTCAGAGTTTTCAAAGTCAGTAAAACAAATTGCTTTTTTTTCTTTGTAACTGATATACGGAGTAGTTAAGTCTGCATTCACTACAAAGAGTTATGATTAGGTCTCACTGATCATAATCTGTTATTATGTGTTCTTGATATGGATGCCAAGATTCACTGTCGAGGTGAATTTCTTGGAATCTATGTCTCACACACATAATGTGGTTATGATCGGAGACCTGATCATAACCATCTATATTGAAGGTAGAGCCTGACTTCTGGTGCTTACTGACCTATTTGTCAGATGACATGTTATGCTGTTAAGAGGCACAGTTTTTACTTGTAAGAGAAGAAATATGTCTGATACAATGTTGCATATATGATTCTGTCTCATGCTTGTTATTTAACCATTTTAGGTATTTTGCTATTATGAATATTGTTAGTTGCATGATTCACCAGTGTACTAATACTTATCTGTAGGGAATTTGGCTTGGTACAACCACTGTTTTTCATGTATGCTGTGTACCTTCACTGTTGCATCTGTAAGTTTAGACTTGAACTTTCTCAGTAAAGAAATTTGTCGTAGAAAAAAAACAGAAAAATCATTGAAAAGGCTGCAGTTGCGGTTGGAATCACAGTATGGAGATGTGATACTTTCTTAGGAATCTTATATGTCTCCATCTCACAAGTAAGTAGAGGCAAGTGTGAGGAATGTTACTTTGTAGCTAGAGAGCTCGGCGCTCGCTATCATGATGTTCATGTCTAAAGTGGGCCATTCCAAAAGGGATGATGTTTTCCAGGCTATTTAACACGTCAGTCTTTGCCCTACTATTATCTCACAAAGCAAGAATGCCAAGTGACAAAAAGACATACAAGAAAAATAAAAATGTACTTATTTTATATGTTAAAGTTAAGCCAGTGCTTCTAAAGTAGGGAAGTGTATATTAAGAGATGTAAACCATACAGCTTAATATCAAGAACATCAGCCCTGAATGACATTCCATTAGGTACACACATGGATGGCGGATCTAAAGGATATGGCATCTGATTGTCTTTAAAGATTGCATTTGGGTTTATCATTGCTTGAATTACTGTAGGTACTGGTACCTTAACCTGTGAAGTGCTTTCACTGTAGAACTTCAACAAAATAAAAAGGGAAACGCAGGTTGCAAATATTTATTTATTTATTTTATACTTTATTGACAGTGTTAGTTCCACTTAGTCAGCAACCTCTTTCCAGATGGGAGACCTGAGGTCGTATTTGTACTGACTAGAGGAAATTTGGCCTGTCAGAAATTCCACCTAGTATTTTCAGTAAGTGCCATGGGATCTTTTATTTCCACTTGGGCTTCCACCAGCTCTGGCAGATGATGCCTTGGTTTGATGTCCTATTTAAAGGAAGGTACACTTAGGAGTGCAACACCCCTCTTAATGTACTACACTTTCACTATTGGGAAAATAAATCCAAATATCTAGGAAGAAAACTTGCATTCTCCTGATCTTTCAACACCAAAGGCAAGTATAGGTTTATAGGTTAGGTTCATAGGTTCGTACTAGGCTAACTGCCTTTGCAGGCCATTTTAAGCCTTGCCAGTTACCCCAAGTGAGAATCAAACCCTGCACCTTCTGTTTGTAAGGCAAACACATTAACCGTTATGCCATGCAAAGTGTTGAGCCACAAAGTTCTGAATGCAGCAATTCAGGGACGCATCTCCTTTAAAAGTAATAGGCTGTAGTACATTAGTTTCTGAGCTGTAATGTGCAGGCTGTTATATACGAGTCAAGAAAGCACTAAAGAGTGACTTTAAGTGGGGGTGGCACTGGACATGACAGTTTTGGGGGAAAGCAACTAAAGTCGGTTGTGAATTATTTTTTTTTATCTTGGTCACTAGATTGCCTGTGTTGCCTTTCTTACTAATCGCAAATACATTTTCATGTTTATGCTTACCACATGATTCCTGCCTGCACTGTGCCACAAGAGTTAATGTTTCTGTTCAGTAAAACTGAATGAAGAGGTAATAATTTTTCTACACACTGTCTTTTGTTTAGTTGCAGATTTGCTTTACTCTGCTTCTTGCTTTGTCTCATTCATTATGCTGATTGCAGCCAAAAGTTTTGTTGATTCCAGCACTGGACAAATGCTTCTTAATGCAGTTCAGCTATTATGCTGTATTGATTTAGAGTGACTGGAACCGTAGCAGTTGTAACTGACTTTGCAATTCTAACTGGCATTTTAAATGCAGGTACTGAGCAATCTGCTTTTTGCACTAGGCTGGAACTTATAGACAGCCTACACAAACTTTTAATGGCTCTTCACTCAGTATCCATAAATGAGCAGACAGACACAAATTGTTACATCACGTTCTGTGTTATTTATATTTTTAGTAGTTTGTGAGAGATGTCCATCTGGACTCACTGCTTCTCAAACCCAATTTTCTGACCTTGTGGTGTGTCGTCAGATGTGCCTTCATATGAACATAGCCAGACTAAGGGAAAAAAATCTTTCAGATTGTTAAATGTCTTTAATATGTATATTGTTACGTATCAGTTTCTTTCTCTTTGGAGTAACATACAAAGCTTGTTTTAGTCCTTGAACTATTTATTCCATACATACAACTGCTCCTGTAATTATTTGGTACTGCTTCTGAACCTAGAACAGTTAAGCGTTCTGTACAAATATAGCGTTCAGTGATGTATGCTCTCCTGTTTATATTGTACCTAATATCCATGTGCAGTTTGAGCTGTTTCAGTCAACAAATTGAAAAGATCTAGTAACGGAGGCAGAATGCCAACAGTTGCTGACTATGAACTGTGTCCATAAGTTACTCTCAAGAGAAAGGTCTGTGCACTGTATTCCTAGACCGAGTGATCTGTGGTGACAGTCTCATTCAGTGTGTCATGTAAGGAGAAGGGTATTGCCTCTTTCGTCCTAGATCTGCCCCACCAGTTATGAACAAAGAATGCTGTTATAAAAAGAACATTTTGATTATTTTTCTGAAAAAAAGTAGATCTTGAATTGTTTTCATGTTTACTGTTACCTTTGTTCAAGCACAGACTTTTGACTGTACCCAACATAAGCGTGAGCACAGATAAGAGTAGCTTGTTGCATTTAGTTTACCTCTGTTGGACATACTTTTCTAGCAGTGCCATTAAAGAATCAAAATGTTGTCGTACTGATAAATACAGGCTCTGCTTCTGATGCCAAAGCCCAGAGTGTGACATTTTATTTATTTGTTTTATGTATTGTATTTATTAACTGGGTAGGTGGGCTGGTCCTATGACCCTTTTTAGCCACAGCCTAGTTGCAGAAGCACAGCAGGTTACCAAGCTAATATAATTTGCAGAACAAAGTACAGTTTTTATGTATTTAATTAAAGTTTCCAACATTACACAACAAATTACATATTTCAGCATTACAGTACTACAGGTTATGCAACCTCATGATGTCCTTCTATGCTCACGTTGCAGTATTCATAACCTTTGGGTTAGCCTCCGCCTGGTGACCCAAATGTCTGGGCAGTATACAAAAGCTTTTTAGTCACTGTGAAATACATGGGACATCTGATGTTGGCCGTAGGGTGTGTGGGCCAAAAAAGTACCTTCCTCAGAACATCTTTCATCCTGCTGTTTCTGCCATCAGATCCTGTGAGCTTAAGGTAAGTAGCCCACTGGCGCCTTTTTTCTTGCCCTTGTTTTGGTCACTACATGCCTGCCCAGGTTTATGTTATCCAGGAAAGGAAAGTGTAGGCGTGGATGTCAAATCCACCATAAGGATATCCACGACTTAGGGCTCAACCATGACCATAAATTCTGCATGTTTTGTCCGCCCTTTTTTCCAAAGACTCTTCGCAGCCTTCTGCACACTCTTAATATTGATTTAGAAAACCAACAACTCAAACGTCTTGCTCTTGTAATGGAAGGGTCATCCAGTCAGACTATCGAGCCACCAAAAAAGAAGGCCAAAGTTACTAGGCCTGAGCTTTACTGCTGCACCTCCTCCACCCGATGCTCCCCCTGTGGTCGATGTACGTCTGGAGGAACATACCGATTCACCCAACACTGGTATAGTGGGTACCCTAATGGAGGCTGCAGAACCAAGGGCTGAAAGCACATCCACGGAGGTCATACAGATGTCGGGTGGTGATGATGAGGGGGATCCTGTGTTCATTGCGGATGTCCAGACTGACCCATCTATTGTTAGGGAACCACCTGAATCTAGGCCCTCCTTAGGCCCTATGCCCTCTAGGCCTGTTTCTTCTTTAAAAAGGAAACAAAACACTAAGCATATATCTCCACCATCTGAAAGCTTGCCTGATTGACAAGTTTTCTCTCAAGGTTTATTCAATGCCTTCATGGCCGCATCTCCGGCTGTCCCTCCTGTTGTTAGCCCTAGGCCTCAGACTGCAGATCCTCTTCCTGGAGGACCTGAAGATTCTTCAGAATCCTCTTCAGAGAATTCCCTTTCTTATCCCTCCCAAATGCCATCCCCCCTAGGGTATGCTTCCCCAGAAGAGGACTCTGCTGAGGCAGATTTCCCTGGAGAGGACCTTATTTTTGGAGAAACCATCTCTCGGATGACAGAGTTTTTCAAATGGGACTCTACTGAAATGACTGAAGTCCAAAAGAGGTGGTATGAACGCTTACAAATGGATACTCCTTCACCTTCTACCATACCACCAGTTCTACCAGCCTTCTTAGATACCTTCAGTGCAGCTTCCAAAAATCCTGAATCACAACTCCCTGCTCTTAGATAGCCTGACAGATTTTATAAGGTCTCAGAAGGTGCTAAATTTCTGTAAAATGCCCTGTTACAGACCCTAGAACTATTTCTATCTCTGCAGACAAAGTCTCCAGTCTGTTACCCTCCACCTCTGTCCTTCCACCTGATAAGGACAGTAAAATTATGGAGCGCATTGGTAAAAAGGTGTACACCTCTGCTACCTTGGCCTTTAGGGCCATCAACTACCAGACTCACGTCTAAGTATTCCTTGGCCCTTTTGACTCGGGTTTCAAAATTCTTGGCTGATCTCCCAGATTCGCCCACTAAGTCTCAAATCTCTAACCTGATCTCCCTGTTCTCACAAGTAACAAGACAGTCAGTCAAGTACAGTTATGATGCTGCAAAGGCCTCTGCCAGATTTGCACCTTCTGCCTCAGTGCTCAGGAGGTACTCTTGGCTGAGGCTCCAAACCCTACCTGACGATATCAGGGCTAAACTCCTAGATGGCCCCCTTGGCAAGTTCTACCCTATTTGGGGCCCAAGTGGAAGAGCTTTTCAAAGCCCTTCAACAGAAGGGGAAAGAATTACAGGATTTGAAGCATTTGTTTGTGTCACCAGTTCCTAAATTCCACAGGAATTATCCCCTAAGACACAATTCATTAGAAAATATTATGCTCCTACTCCTCATACTAGGGGCAAGAAGAACTCCTGGAAGCAGCAGCCACCCTCCAGGCCTGCTCAGACTACAACCGAGAAACCTCCCTTTCAGGACAAGGGAGGTAGTCTGTGTTAACCTGCCTTCTCCTTCACCCCCTCCAGATCCCATACCTGTCTTCCTAGCTAGAAAAGCATTACTTCAGACAAATGGGTCTTATCAAGCATAGAAAAGGGTTACTTCATGACTTGGATTATCCCCCCCCCCCACCTTAAGAGGCATTCCACGACCACCAAAGGACCAGTTGCCCTTATTGCAAGCAGTCTTGGACAGCCTCCTCTCCAAAGGGACTATCCAATTAGTTCTTCAGAAAAAGGAAGGGGCTTTTACTCCAGACTTTTCTTGGTCTCAAGAAAAGATGGCCAATGGAGACCCATCCTGGTTCTCTCCTACCTCAGCCCCTTTCTTCAGTTACCCACTTTCCACATGCTTACACTCCAGATTCTATTCCAACTGTTAATGCCTCAGGCATTTCTGACCACCTTGGACATCAAAGATGCATATCTGCATGTCCACATAAGGCCCAAATACAGGAAATATTTATGCTTCTCTATGGGTTCCTCACATTTTCATTTCTCTGCTTTACCCTTTGGACTATCTACTGCTCCAAGGGTATTCACCAAGTGTCTGGCTCCAGTGGTAGCCTATTACAGGAATACACATTTTTCCCATATCTAGACAACCTCCTGATCCAGGCAAATTGCTACAGTTCCCTGCAGAACCATCTCCAGATAGTCATTTGTGTTCTGCAGTCCCTTGGTTTCACCATCAGTGTCCCCAAATCCAACCTAAACCCCTCCCAGGACCAAGTTTTCCTGGGCTGCAGAATCAGGATGGGTTTATTAGGGCATTCCCTAAAGGAACAAAGCCTGAAAGAATACCTACTGTCCTGACGTCCACGTCCCTGCAATGACAACAAGAGAATATCTCAGACTCCTGGGGCATATGGCCTCTACAACCCCCATGCTGCCACTAGCAAGACTCCACATGAGGAAACTTCAGTGGTACCTGAGTTCCACATGGACTCAACACTCCTACCCCTTGGACCACTCCATTCCCTTCCTACTATGCCTAAGGAAGGTGTTCCTTTGGTGGATGGACCAAGTCTCTCCCACCACAGGACTTCCCTGGCAACCCCTGACTCCAGTCCAGAAAATGTACACAGATGCTTCAGACCTGGGTTGGGGGACTACTTTGGGTAGTGTGAAGGTGCAAGGCATATGGACAGGCCCATTCAAGGGAGAACACATCAACATCAGAAGAGATGAGGGCCCTCGTCTTTGCTCTGAGTGCCTTCCAAAACAATCTGAAGCAAGAGCCCTTGAAGTTGTTCAGAGAGAACTTCACAGACAACACCACCATTCTTTGGTATGTGAACAAACGGGGAAACATTATCCTACTTGCTATGCAGACTTGCACTCCAGGCCTGGAAATTGGCAGTCCACCATGGAGTCACTCTGCAGGTGGTATACATCCCCCCAGCTCAGAACACTCAGGCAGACACCTTAAGCAGGTCCATATCACAATCCCATGAGTGGATGCTACACAGGGCTGTGTTTCTGGACATAGTCCACAGGTGGGGTATGCCACAAATAGATCTGTTTGCCTGAACAGACAACTTCCTCACTTTCGTACCAGGGCACCCAGCCCCCTAGCAAGGGCGATGGATGCCGTCTCCATCACATGTAAGGGGATATTTCTCTATGCATCCCCCCTTCCCACTCTTACAAAAAGTCCTAATGAAAATTCAGCAGGACAAATCAGAAATCTTGTTGGTGATTCCCTTTTGGCCAAAACAGCAGTGGTTCCCCCTCCTTCTGCATTTAGTCAGAGGCAGTCATCACAAGTTACCTCACAGAGTGGACCTACTCACAGAGGACAAGGGATCCCTAATTCACCCCCACTTGGAATCAATGAGCTTAACCCTGTGGGTCATAGGGTTTTGATCCCTTTCAGACACCTTTACACTGAGTATGTCCTTAATGTCCTGCAAGAGGCCAGGAAACCCAATACTAGGTGATCATATCTGTTCAAATGGAAAAGGTTCTGCGTTTGGTGTCTTAAAAGACAGCTAGACCAATTTCAAGGAGAGGTCCCCTTAGTGCTGTCCTATCTGTGTGAATTGTTGTAGGCAGGGTTGGTATATTCTTCTGTTAAGGCCCACCTTGCTGCTATTACTACTTCTGTCTGCCTCTTGACCCTCCACCTGCTTCTATACTTCAAGTGAAGTTATTCCTGAAGGGAGTACTATATCTCAGGCCCCCCCCCCAGGAGGCCAGTTCTGTCACCTTGGGACCTGAATTATGTGTTAGACAAACTCACTGTTGCTCCACTTGAGCCAGCGGCTGCAACTTCTGTAAAATACTCAACTTGGAAAGCTGTGCTTTTGGTGGCCCTTACATCGTCCACGAGAGTGTCAGAACTCCAGGCCCTTATGGTCACCCCACCCTTTTAATCTTCCACAAGGATAGAGTAACCCTACGGACTAATCCATCCTTCATGCCTAAGGTGGTCAGTGAGTTGTCCCTGAATCAATGTATCCATCTCCCCACTTTTTTTTCCATAACCCCAGAATGACAGTGAGAGAGTCCTGCATTCCCTGGATGTTCACAGACAACTTAGGTTTTACCCAGACAAGACCAAATCCCTTAGGAGACCAGAGCAACTGTTTGTCTCCTTTCTCCTTAGGGCTGTGGGGAAAGCAGTGACAAAGCAGACTATTTCTGCCTGGATTTCCAAGGCCATCTACTTTTGTTACACCTACCATGGCAAACACCTGGACTCTAACATTAAAGCCCATTCTGCTAGAGCCATGGCCTCATCTGAAGCCTTCTTTAAGGGGCTGGCCACTGCTTCTGTTCTAGAAGCAGCTACCTGGACATCTGTCCATATCTTCACCAATCACTACAAATTGGACCATATCTCCAGATTTAGAGCAAGTTTTGCTAGGGCAATCCTGCATGGATTCTTGGAAAACTGTTCAAAACCACCCTCCTCTTTTTCCCTTTGAGCTATGGCATTTACCCAGAGGTTATGAATACTGAAACATAAGAATAGAAGGACATAAGGCGTGTAAAATCTTACCATAACCATAGATTTCCTTCTCTTCCATGTTGCAGTATTCTATCCCACCCTACTACCCCCCCCCCCCCAAAAAAAAAAAAAAAAAAAGAAAAAAAAAAACTTTGCTGGATGATTCAGGACTTGTGCAGCTGTCCTGGGACTGGGATTCAACAGGGGCATTCAGTTCTGAGGAAGGTACATGCAGACATCACTTATGTGGCCCACGCACCCTACAGCCACATACGTCCCACGTACCTCACAGTGACTAACTGGCCGGAAGTTCAGGTCGCTAGGCGGAGGCTAACTCAAAGGTTATGAATACTGCAACATGGAAGAGAAGGACATCTATGGTTATGGTAAGATTTACATAGCTATTCTTTATCTGTGTTGGAATACGCTGTTCAACTTGCAGAGGTGGTGCAGTACTGCCTTATCTTACATGTTAGAACAAAACCTTTCTAGGAACAGAGAAATAAGGTAAAATATTAAAGTGGAAATTGTAAAGGTGGGGTGCACTGATATTAAGTGAGAAGGAAAAGGAGGAGAAAGAAGGAGTGGAGGAAAAGAAAAGGAGGTGTAGAAAAATGTGAGTGCAGTAGTTTGATTCCTACATTTGGATTCAGGCCGATTAAACAAGTTACTAGTTACAGTTTTATGAAAGAGGCCTTTGTCTAGAAACAGGAACATTTGTAAGAGTCCTTTAGGTGTTCATAAACTTTCATTAAGAATGATTTATTACCTGTAAGTTGCCTTTTCCTGAGGGTTCTTGTTCCTTTTGCAGACTGTGAGGTTAAATGGAGGCCTAGTTAGAGATATAGAACTGTTTCCTTGGCTTCTTAGGGAGTGTAGAGTGCTTTCTATTGTAGCTTAGCTCCCAGGGAATGTCAGTAGTGTTCTTGAAGGATCTGTGAGGTCAAACATTGACCAGAGGAGTATGGAATTGGCTGTGATGGACAAGTAGTTTGCTTTCTGTAGTGAGCTGCAATGATGCTTGTTACAAGAGGCTAGAATAGTTTATCTGCAGATAGCACTGGTAGAGGTTTGGATGAGAATGGTGTTCTGGGCAAAGTGCAGTGGATTAAAGGAAGGCTGTATTTAAGGTTTGGAATGAGTACATTCTTTGCTTTGGCTCTCCTGGCTTCACTGGCGAGATTATTAGAGATAAGAGTAGGTAACTAAGTTGTATGACTACTTTCTTAAAAAAGTTCTTGGTATGAGTTTTGATTGAGAAGAGTGGTGGGATCTAATTTAAGCCTAAAGTATTTATGTTGCTGAATAGATTTCAGGGTGACCTTACACAGGGAGACAATTTTTAAATGGCACAGGAGTTGGTGTATATCCACAGTGGTGGTGCTGCTGTAGTGTTGTCGCCTCACAGCAAGACGCTGTCCGGTTCGATTCTCTGCTAGGGTGTCTTTTGCGTGGAGACATGCGTGAATGGGCGTACCTTCGTTGAAGGTTGTGCGTCAGGGCTGGTAACTCGGTACATCAAAATCAACTACCAATCATTAGCGGACCGGACTTCCGCTGTGGCGACCCCTAACCAGGAAAAGCTGAAAGACACAACAACAACAGGAGATGGTGTATATTTTTTTGATGTGAAAGTCAAAATGGTTTTATTGTCATTAATTGTTAGAAGGTTTTCAGTTAGCCAGAGTAACAGAGTGGTAGTGTTTTGGCAGATATTTTTAGAGCTCACGGGTTACTAAGTCAAGTTTTGTGAACAAGGAGAAGGTTACTGTTAGTTGCCTGTCGGGTGCCAGGATTCGCCACATAACACACGCACTCAGGTCACTCCAGAACAAGTACAAATATGACTCTGTCATTGTTCATGTTGGTGTGAATGACCTGAGCCATACCTCCCTGGACTCCATGAAAAGAGACATGGAGGAGCTCTCTGATCATGTAGCCCAGGCCAATATGACCCTGAGTAGCATCTTGCCCTCACCAAGAATGATACCACGGTATAGAGAAAAAATTATCAATTTCAACAATTGGTTAAGCTTCTGGTGTCATTCAAAGGGAATCCAGTGTCTGTCAGCCTGGGATGACATGCTCGACAAGCCACGCTGCTTTGCTAGACACGGCTT
This sequence comes from Protopterus annectens, assembly GCF_019279795.1. Classification (NCBI taxonomy): domain Eukaryota; kingdom Metazoa; phylum Chordata; order Ceratodontiformes; family Protopteridae; genus Protopterus; species Protopterus annectens. The sequence goes on from NC_056735.1 coordinate 653,610,793, forward strand.
GCACCTGTCACCCTTAGGCTTTCGAATACTGGCCAAGGCTCTTGCCACCCCCATAGTGCCTTTTTTAGGCAAGGCTCGAAAGACAAACCCACCATCGTAAATAACACAAGTAACAAAAAACTGAGGGTAATGCTGCTCAATGCCAGAAGTCTAAACCTCAAAATGCACGCACTCGAGGCACTCCTCAGTATGGAGAAAATTGATATATTTGCAGTAACAGAAACCTGGTTTAAGGCTCCAGAGAGCACCCCAGCACTACCAGGCTACAGCTCATACCTTACATTTCGGCCACAAAACTCGGACCGAAATACAAAAGGCGGGGGAGTATCCATATTCATCAAGGATACCCACACCTCCAGGTTAGTGGCACAGCAAGATGCTTCAGAGATCATCCACATGCAACTAACAAAGGGCAAAACTGCTATTCAAATTATAGCTTGCTACAGATCACCCACCATGTCCCAGGACCCCCACTTCGCATTCCTGGAAACACTGAGAAACATAAAGATCCTACCAAACAACCTGATATTGGGTGATTTCAATTACCCAAACATTAACTGGGAGAACTACTCAAGTACGAACTCCCTTGCCCAACATTTCCTAGAATTTATAAACTCAAATGCTCTGGATCAACTGGTCAGCACCCCCACCAGAGGTGACAACATATTGGACCTGGTCATCACCAACATGGGCGACCGGTGTTCCACACCGGAGGTCAACCCCTTGCTGGTTAGATCTGACCATAAACTAATCAATCTGGATATCCACATTCCGCCACCACCCTCGGTCAAAGAAACCACCGGGAAAAAACTTTTCAAAAGCAAACTTCACTTTACTTAAGTCTGAAGTGGGTAGTTTCAAAGCCCCCATGCTAAAGGATAACACTGTCCAAGCTGCAAAATCCTTTACTTATGCACTCTACAGGCAGCTACAAGAATGCATGGATCATGCTATCCCAAATAAAACCAAGACTCACTCCTCCAAGAAAAGGAAACCAGTCTGGTGGACCCCTGCCATAAACAAGCTATAGAATAGAAGGAGGAAACTAGTACATAAAAGAGTAAAATCCCAAGAAGGGAAGACATCCCTGATCAGTATCCGCAAGAAACTACATTCCCTCATAAAATCATCCAAGGCTAGCTTCGAAAGAAAAATTACCATGGACTCCAAAGATAACCACAAGGCATTCTTTAGATGTGTCAAGAATCTAAGTGGCAATTCTCAGATCTACTCGGAGTTACTGCAGAATGGCACAAAATACACTGAACCTACCGAAATAGCCAACATCCTGGCAGACAGGTTCAATGCAAACCTCACCCCCCTCTCACCCCCAAAAGGGCCCATAACTATACCAGAAGAATGTAGTGCCCCTGAAATCACAGACACTCGGGTTAAAACAGCCCTCTCCAAAGCCAAAAACACAGCATCCATGGGACTGGACTGCTGCGTCCTACATGAGCTCAAAGATGAACTAATCCCTCACCTAAGCACAATGTTTAAACTCAGCCTCTCCACAGGCTACGTGCCCATAGAGTGGTGCACAGCAACGGTTATTCCGCTCCACAAAGGTGGAGCCACAATGGACCCCGGGAACTATTGCCCTATAAGCCTGACCTGCTTGGTCTGCAAAGCTATGGAGCGCATCATCATGGATCTCATTAACAGAGACATTGGAAACCTCCAAACACTGGACCTTACCCAGTTCAGCTTTGTTAAGGGCAGATCATGCCTCCTAAACCTGGTGGACTTCTTTGAGACAGTTACCAAGGCTATAGATGAGGGAAAGGTGGTCCACACAGCCTACCTAGACCTCGCAAAGGCCTTCAACACCATTCCCCACTCAGGTATTATAGACAAGCTCACCAGCCTGAACATAAACCCCTATGTCACGAGATGGGTTGCCAACTGGCTCACGGGCAGAACCCACATGGTAAGAGTTGCAGGGGCTAGGTCTGACTCTAAACTGGTTACAAGTGACGTTCCCCAGGGCTCAGTCCTAGGACCCCTCCTGTTCGGCATATACTTCTCAGAGGTACAGGCAAGCAAAGGAGTACTATGGCTGACCAAGTTCGCAGATGACTGCAAACTAGCGGCTATAATTTACTCTCAGGCTGACACAGACATCCTCCAAAAGGGTCTCACTGAGACAGATACCTGGTGTCAAAACCATGGCCTCAATCTAAATGCCAAAAAGTGCATAGTCATCCCATTTGGAAAAAACAAAGTACCCACAAACTACCACATAGGTGGTAGCCCCCTAAATACAGAAGACGTAATAAGGGATCTGGGGACCCAAGTAGATAGTAACCTCTCCTTTGATAATCACATTGCCAAAGTGGTTAGAAAATCCTTCTATGTGGCCCACCTAATCACAAAAGGGTTTGCATCCAGATGGAAAGAGGTCATTGGGCCCCTTTACGCATCACTCTTCAGACCCATCATAGAGTACAATGCCCCATTTGGGATGTACCTTATAAGACACCTGCAACAACTGGAAAGACCGCAGAAGTTCCTCACCAAGAGGATCACTGGCCTCAAGCAGATGCCCTATGCAGCTCGACTGAAGAAATTACAGCTGTAGTTGGTTGCATACCGCCTACTCAGAGGTGATTTCTGCTTGACCAACCCAGAATTGATGGACATGCTCCACCTAAAGAAAATCATATCCCCACGAGCCACACGCTTCAGGGATGTAAACCTCACCACAACAATAAATAGGATGTGCTGGAGGGATAGATTCCTGTCCCAGAGACTTCCCATGCTCTGGAGCAAGATTCCAATCTACCTTAGGCAGAGCTCTTCGCTAACGCTCTTCAAGAGAAACCTTGACGTGTGGTTGGGAAACAAAGTGTACCCCAATGATCACTTCAATGGCTCTGTTGGACAGAGGCACAGGGAACTAATCTAAGGGGGTGGCGAATGCCAACACATTCTGGCTAGGCTTATAAATGCCTTCGGGCAGATAGCCTAGTACCTACCTATGAACTTATGAATTATGATACCATCTGCATAGAGGGTGATGTCCATGTATAATAAATACAAAGAATAGTATCGGGTCAAGAACTGAACCAAACCATTGGGCCAAGCCACCTTTTTGGGTACATGTTTTGCCACCAATTTAAACTCAGTATTACAAGAAAAGGAAGTTGTCAGAAAAATTAAGTGGAGTTGTGGGGAACCTGTAACAACTTGATAAAAAAATGTTTATGAAAGACAATCTATGGCCTGTTGATTCCCAGGATTTTTGGCTACTGCATTTACATTTGTCCCTGGCTTCTCCTTGGCTGTACTTTTTTTTCTGTGCTCTAAATGGCTTTGAACCCTTCTGATGGCATGCAGTACATTAGACAGAGTGATTCAGGACTCTGCCATACTCCTCTATTAAGTGTTATTTCCTCAATTCTGTTTTGAATCTTCTCTGTTTCAGCTGCCATCCATGCTCATTTCTCCCTCCTGTGTCCTTATTCTTTATAAAACACGTGAAAGAAAACAAAAGCTGGATAAACGCCTGGTATACACCTCAAGCGAAAAAAATGAAAAGACCAATGGTTAGACCACAGCTGAAGATAAAAATGGAATAATCCACGTCAGGAAATAAATCACTTGCAGCTTCACAGTAGTTCCCTTTATAAAACCAAAAGTTGTAACTGAGATGTAGTAGTCAAGGTAGGAAACGGTTCACTTGCAGTTTCACACCACTTTATTAAACAAGAGTAAGCGCTTTCGCGATCGAAGTCAGCTGATCGCTTCTTCAGACTCATAAAAACAGTTAAAACATTGGTATTTAAAATATGGTTCGACCAATGAAAACACATGTAGAACTATGACATAGACTAATTAAAATTGCATACATCAGTACATTAATTTGCCTTATATTCTGCATAAGATGAAATAAAATATACATATAACAGACACATTTTATGTAATAATCCATATTACTTAATGTTGTTTTAGTGGTCTGGATTTTAAAAAAGGTTTCAAGGAAACAGCATTGTTCAATCCAGGAGACCTATCTGCCTGAAGTAGTAAAATCCATCTTTGTTCGGTTTCCTCTACCTTATTCCTTATATCACCTCCCCTCTTACTTTTATTTATTATTTCTAAAACCATGAAATTAAAAATATGTTTCCTATCTTCTTCTTCCACATGTTTTGCTAAAGCACTTGTGTTTTTTTTATTTCTTGTATCTCTAAGGTGTTCAAGGATACGTTCCTTTAGACACCTATTGGTTTTGCCTATATAAAAGGCATGACAGAGACAGTGTAGAAGCTGAAATAAACCAAATTTTGTGTTCTGCAGTCAGCATAAAAATCTATATCAATTATAAATCCTAGTGTAGGATATTTATATGTAGATTTATTATATAAATAGTCACATGCTGTACAATTTCTGCAAGGAAAAGTTCCCTGCCTATCAGATAGAATCATTATTTCATTGTTTCTGGATTTATAACAGAGTTGCCTTTTTAAGGACCTCTTATTTCTAAAAGAAAAGCTGGGTCTATCTTCTAACAATTCTCTCAAGTCAGGATCCGACAATAAAACATTCCAATTCTTCTCAAAAATATTACAGAACCTTCTGATGTCACTTGAATAAGTTATAGGGAATCTAACTTTAAAATCATGACCTTCCTTGCTTTTAACATGTTCTATAGTATTTGAGAAGAGCGGTTTACATCTCCCATGACTATTTTCAATGGTATATTTAGAGCTTTCATTTATGTCTTTCTTACTATAACCTCTGTTTAAGAAGTCTTTCTCTAATATAGTCATTGTCTTCACAAAGCCTTCATCTGTATTATGTAAGCGGCTTATTCTCATATATTATCCTTTCACTACATTTTTGTGTACAAATGTTGGATGCATACTAGTCTTGTGTAAGATACTATTTCTCCATGTAGATTTTCTATACATCCCTGTTGTAAGTTTGTCTAACGCCGTCTTCTTAACCAAAACATCTAGGAACTCAATAGTAGTAGTATCTTACATAAGACTAGTATGCATCCAACATTTGTACACAAAAATGTAGTGAAAGGACAATATATGAGAATAAGCCACTTACACAATACAGATGAAGGCTTTGTGAAGACAATGACTATATTAGAGAAAGACTTATAACGAATAAGGTAGAGGAAGCCGAACAAAGATGGATTTTACTACTTCAGGCAGATAGGTCTCCTGGATTGAACAATGCTGTTTCCTTGAAACCTTTTTTAAAATCCAGACCACTAAAACATTAAGTAATATGGATTATTACATAAAATGTGTCTGTTATATGTATATTTTATTTCATCTTATGCAGAATATAAGGCAAATTAATGCACTGATGTATGCAATTTTAATTAGTCTATGTCATAGTTCTGTATGTGTTTTCATTGGTTGAACCATATTTTAAATACCAATGTTTTAACTGTTTTTATGAGTCTGAAGAAGTGATCAGCTGACTTTGATCGCGAAAGCGCTTACTCTTGTTTAATAAAGTGGTGTGAAACTGCAAGTGAACCGTTTCCTACCTTGACTACTACATCTCAGTTACAACTTTTGGTTTTATAAAGGGTACTACTGTGAAGCTGCAAGTGATTTATTTCCTGACGTGGATTATTCCATTTTTATTTTCAGCTGTGGTCTAACCATTGGTCCTTATTCTTTATGCCTGCCCCTTCCCTTCCTCGCAGACATTTGTGTGTGTCCCTAGTCATCTGCCTCTTCTCACAGTGTAGTCCCTTGTTCCCTTCACCATTTTGGTAAAACTGCATTACACACTTTTCTGTCTACCTCATTCTCTGTCTGAGCTCCAGACGGGTACATAGAGCCAGTTTTGTTTTCGAAACAATAGTGATTGACACTTGTTTTTGTGGTCATTAGTGTGCAACCATATGACTTATCTGTGGAAGGAAGAATTGCCAGTGTACCAGGGATTTCCCTATTTGTAACTCTTTATCACACGTTTTCTGTCTTGCTCCCCCTGCAAAATGCTTTCATTCCTGCATTTTTATTCCAAAATGCTGTTCACATTCAAGAGTTTCTTCTCATTTGTAATCGAACTTCAATAAGGAGGCCACAAATGAGTTGAGGAGATTCAATATAGCAGTGCATTAGTGAACATCATTTCCACAGTGCCATCATGCTAGAATTGCAGTCTGCCCTAACTGTGGCCGTAAAATTGAAAGTATGTGATCTTTGAAAAGTGTTGGCTATCTTAAAATGAATATCACCTAAACTGAAGAAAAAGCAGGCAGAGTCTGAGTCTAAAGAGTGAAAGGGAATAGTGAGATGAGGACCACAGCAGTTGAAGTGGATGCCCTGGTAACCATGATGATAATTGGACAGGGGGTTAAGAAATTCAGGCAATCACTGCAAGATCAGATGAGAAGTTAGTAGTACTTCAATAAGGACTGAGTGAGCAATCGGATGCAGTGTAGGCTTTAACTTCGAAGAATGAAGAGCTGAAGGCAAAGTTGGATGACACTGAAGTGAAAATGGAATGTATGGAGGTTAAGTTGATTGATTTAGAAATTAGGTTCAGATGAAAAAGTGTAAATGTAGTAGGGATTCCAGAAAAAAGGGAATCTCAAGACTGCAAGCAAATGATACAGGATTTGTTTGCAGACTGGACTGATATCCTGAAACATAAGATCGAAACTGAATGGAACACGTAAGACCATATGGCTTCCTTCAACAGGCAATCAGAGAACCTAAGGTTGATTTATTGTGCTGCTCCAGTCCTTTGAACTTAAAGAAGTGATACTAGAAAGGTCTGGACCCCAGGGAGAAAAATTGATGTAAAGTAGGAAATAGGACTGTCACCAAAGCAGAATAAACAAAACGTAGAGATAAAATATAGTATTTATTAAAACGTCTCTCAGGCTGAATGGCAGGATAAGCGCTTTTGGTATAAACCTTCTTCTGATCCTATTGACAGAAACCTGAGTGAACTTATTTAAAAATACCTAATCCAATCAAGTTTTTTGATAGAGTGACTTATTCACAATAACTATCAATCAAGAGCCTCCAGTCTTACATACACATCAACCAGCCAATCATTGCTGTTCAATTTAGGCTTTCATCTCTTCCTATTCAAGCCTTTCTCTTTTAAAATAGGCTTCAGTGGGACTACGCCATTTAGTCCTGGTGACTGGTTGGCCCATAAATCCATTATCCATTTCACTTCCTCCGCTTCGGTCTTATTAAATAAATCACCTCCTCGAAGGGTTTCATGAAAGCGAGAGAGGACCATAAATTTAAAGGAATGGTTCACATTGCAGCTTATGTGTCCATATAAATCATTGGTTACTACTTTGTTTTTTTATCTGACTGATGACGAAAGATACGTTCCTTAAGCATCCTGTTAGTTTTACCCATGTAATAGGCTGGGTATAAGACACAGCAATGTATATAACATTCTTACTCATGCAGTTAGCATGGCCGTAAAACTTATTGCTCTTGCCAGTAATTGGATGCACAAAAGTGTTACTAGTGTTAATCAAACTGCAAGCCTTGCGGAACCCACATTTATGGACACCTGTATGTCTGCATTGCTTTACATCACTATTTCTATTTAAACCATCTTTGTTACACAGTAGTCTCTTAAGGTTCTTTTTATTCTTGAAGGAGAAACTCTGGGTATCACCAACTATCTCTTTTATCTTATTATCAGAAGTTAGTACCAACCAGTATGTCTTAATGATTTTACAAATGGCAGAGCTATGCTAAACGTTAATGGGCATCTAAGAGAACTTTTCATTTTCGACCTAATTTCCTGTGTAGTGGCATCTGAATGTCTGGAATAATATGGTTGCCCTTTCTGATGGCGTAAATCCATTGCTTTATTAATGTCCATTCCTATGCTTCTTTCATCATATCCTGTCTCCATGACGTTTTCTATGAGTTTTGTTTGTTCATGTAGAAACTCCTCATCCTTTGTACATAGTCTGAATATACGAGTAACTTGATTGTCCACAATATTGCGGAAGATGTGTCTGGGGTGCATACTTGAATAATGTAACACATGGTTATGCCACATAGGTTTCCTAAAAAGCGTAGTGTCAATACCTTTCTCTTGATTTAAGATGATTTTAACAGCTAAAAATTCTATCTCTTGGCCAGAAGATTTGACATCAAATTTCAAGAAAGTAGTAGTGTGTGATAGAAACTTAACAAAATCATTTAGTGTCACTTCATCTCCTTCCCATACATGAACACATCATCAACAAATTTGTTATAAAAGATGATGTGTTTATTCCAGAGATTACTCACATCTGTGCTCCACTGCTTTTCCCATTGCGTAAGAAAAAGATTCGCATAGCTATTGGCACAGGGGGTGCCCATGGCTACCCCTCATTTTTGCCAATAATGTATCTCCATAGAGAAAAACATTATTTTCAAGTACTAGCCCTAAAAGGCTGCATACTAGACTAATATCAATTATAGTGTTACATGTACAAGCAAATTCACGAATGGCTTCTATTCCATACCCATTGGGAATGGATGTAAACAAACTGTTTAAATCCATAGTAACTAGACGTAAACCCGTGTATGAACTTTTGGATGACATCTTATCTTAGGAAGTGTGCAGTGGCTTTAAGTACTGATGTTCATCGTGTTACCCCGCTGCAGTCATCACACTAGGGTTATCCTGCCGTCAGGTGGTCCCGCAGTCGGCCAGAGTTCCAAAGTCGTGGTCCGGCGTTGGTTGCTGTCACTTCCTGTCTGACGTCAGTGTGCCAGGGGTATATAAGAGGCATCCGACGCCATTTTCTCCAGTCTTTCTTGCTGCGCGGTGCCCGAAACAGAAGCAGTTCGCAAGTGCCAGTCGGCCGACACCTGAGATTTTCTAATCGAATTTCAGTCCAAAGTCTTCAATAAAGCTAAGTACCCCGTTGGGGAACCTTTTCTTGCCTCAGTCCGATGTCAGAAAAAGTTAACAATTGCATTTCTTGTGGGAAGCAAATACCTCATAAGGACTTCCATTCTTATTCTGTTCCTTGCCTAGGCCCAGACCACGATGTCATAGGTTGTCGGTTTTGTGCTAGGTTTAATAAACGAACTATCAAACGCTGTTTTGACTTCGCATGACATTACTTTGATAGGAAATTTAATTATATCATGCCGTCGGAGCAGCCGACGACCAGCATGCATAAAAAACGCAAGGATAAGGACAGGCAGCCTAGAACCAAGCCAGACTCCGAGGCCTCTGCTGGGCCTGTCGCCGGTTCTCCGGTTTTCAGTGAGGCGCCTACGCAGTCCCTGACGACTGCAGAAATGGAATCCCAGACAGCTTTGCATTCTCAAGCGGAGTGTACTAGGCCGTCACAACCATCTTCATTAGGCCCTTCCGACACCGGAGCAGAAGGTGATCCCGGTGCAGTAGAAACGCCTTTGGTTTCAGAAGGTGTCTTCAGACCGACTACACTCACCATTAAATCTTATGCTAAGCTAAAAACTCCATTAAAACCAAAAAAGACTGTACACCAGTCTCCTGTTCAAGGCCCCATGCCTAAGAAACAGATGCTTAAGATAGCTGAAAATTTGATTACCCTAATCAGGGGGTTCCCATCCCCCTCCTGATAAAAGGCCAAGACAAGAGGAGGATTATGCTTCCTCTGACCAGGTTTCTATTTCCTCATATTCTTCTGAGGAACAGGATTACGCTTTTCCCACTTATGAAGACTCTATTCCCTCAGCATCTCCCCCTGAATACTACTCCTTTGGGGAAACTTTACATACCATGAGGGAACATTTCCACTGGGAAGGCCAGGACTACTCTGATTCTAAGAAAAGGCTCAGAGAGTTTCTTTTACTACCCCAGCACAGACCACTTGCTATCTCTCCAGTTTTAGATATTGTGGATGATGTTTATTTAGTCTAGTCTAAATCCAGACTCCCTACTTCCTGCTCCAGCCAAACCAGACAGATACTACAGAGTACCTGACACACACAAATTCCTTTATAAAAGCCCTCTGGCTGACCCAGAAACAATTTCCCAGGGTCCCAAAGGGGATAAAGCTTCTATAGCTAAAATTCCTGTACCCTCTGAAAGGGATTCCAGAGCCCTAGATAGATGGGGAAAAGAAGATATACACCTCAGCTACTCTGACTATGAGAGCATTAAATTGTCAGTTTCACATGCTGAAATATCAGCAATTCCTAATGTCTCAATTAAAACAAAAACTGAGCACACATTCTGAACAGGCTAAATTCAAGGAAATGCAGGATCTGTTGCATGCAGCTGAACAGGTGGGCAAACATACTTTACAATGTGGAGTTGATTCATTGGAAGCTTCCTGTAGAGCAGCTGTTACTGGGTCTGTCATACGCAGACATGCTTGGTTAAAAGAACATACCCTACCTGATCATGTTAAAGCAAAATTATTGGATGCACCTTTACAGCAGGATGTCTTATTTCGTGTCAAAGCAGAAGAGGTTTTAAAGAAAATGGAGGATAAGGCAAAGTCTATGCAGATGGTCAAGGATTTTTTACAGGTACAACCCCCTCGTTTCAGCAGAAATTGGCCAACGAAAAACTGGTCCTTTTCAGCTACTGACAGACCATAGAGGGGAGGGGCAAATACAGACGCCCAAGGGGCAGAGGTCAGTTACAAGGCCCCTACAAACCTCGCCAATGGGGTGCCGCAACCCAGAAAGGAGGTGAAGACAGGCCCCAAGCTAGCAGAAGACAAACACAATGACTCAACCCTCCAACTACCAAGCAAATCTCTCTTGGCAGCTCCCTTGGGAGGAAAATTAGCACTTTTTGCAGACAACTGGCACATTATCACAAAAGACAAATGGGTCCTAAACATTGTCTCACAAGGATACAGATTCCACTTTCATACCTTGCCAAGGATAAAAGGAATGCCAAACCTGCCACAAATCAATGGGCAGAGGCACAAAAACAAATTACAGCTCTCATGGATATGAGAGCCATTCAACAGGTACCTACACAGGAGCAAGGACAAGGATTTTACTCAAGACTCTTTCTAGTCCCCAGAAAGGACAAAGCATGGAGACCCATTCTGGATCTTTCAATTCTGAACACCTATCTGCAAGTACCAAAATTCAAGATGCTATAACACTACAGCAGCTTCTTCCCATGCTGGGCAAGAAGGCTTGGCTAGTAACGCTGGATCTCAAGGAGGCAGACCTGCATGTCCCTATCAAACAAAATTGCAGAAGATACCTCCACTTCATTGCAGGTTCAACCCATTATCAATTCTCTGCACTGCCCTTTGGCTTATCTACTGCGCCCAGGGTCTTCACAAAATGCCTGGCACCAGTAATTGCATACTGCAGACAAAGAGGAATTCAAATATACCCATACCTGGACGACTGCCTTATTCAAGCAGAAAGCAAGGACATTCTTTTAAAACATCTGGCATTTGTCAAACACCTTCTAAGTTGCCTAGGGTACACAGTAAACGAAAAGAAATCAAAACTAGTGCCCTCACAAAACATAATATTCCTGGGTGCCAGCTTGAATACAACGGCCCAGATGGCTTATCTCATGCCAGACAAGCAACAACAGCTGACTCAATACTTCAAAATAATGGCAACAAAGACCCAACTCCCTGCAAGAAAAATTCTGCAGGCCTTGGGATTCATGGCATCTTGCATACTACTAATACCATTTGCAAAACTGCATATGAGGAAATTACAATGGTACCTGAAAAGCGTATGGACTCAGCACAGCCACAGTTTGGAAACAATGATACCACTCATTCCCTGCCTTCAACAGGAGTTTCTATGGTGAGCACAGGCATGTCACCTCAACAAGGGTCAGCCTTTCACATTACCCACAGCCAGGCAAACTATAACAACAGATGCATCGGACTATGCCTGGGGAGCACACATGGCAGGACAGTGCATTCAGGGCAAATGGACTACAGATCAAAGGCATCTGCATATCAATCAAAAGGAAATGCTAGCAGTACAAAATGCCCTAACAGCTTTCAAGGACCTCTTGCACCCAGGACAACTAATAATAAAGACGGGCAATACCACAGTAATGTGGTACATCAACAAGCAAGGGGGCACACATTCCTACCCTCTATGCAGGCAAGCAATGACCTTGTGGAACACAGCACTGTCTTACCAAGTTCAACTACAAGCACAATTCCTGCCAGGAAAGAAAAACACATTGGCAGACTACCTAAGCAGAAACATCATGGACCCCCACGAGTGGAAACTGGATCCACAAGTATTTGCAATGATAACTCAAAAATGGGGACGCCCAGACATAGATCTGTTTGCCACCCCCCAAAACTACCAACGTCAAAAATTTTGTACAAGGACATTTCACCCACAAGCTTGGAAAGTGGACGCCCTCTCATTCAGCTGGAAAACATTAACAGTGTATGCCTTTCCTCCACTGCCTCTTCTAGCAAAGGTGCTGCTGAAAGTCAGATTAGAGAAGCCACAAATGATACTTATTGCACCAGACTGGCCATGCCAGCACTGGTATCCAATTCTAAAGAACATGGCCCACGGCCCACCATGGATTTTACCACAAATTCCTCACCTGCTCACCCAGCGAGACAATCAAATTCTACACAGCCAGCTCAAGACTTTAAACCTGGCTGCATCGCAAATTACCTAAACAATCAACCAACACCTTTATCCAAAGCTGTTATGGATGTCATTCTGGAGGCCAGGAGGCCCAGCACTAGGAAAACCTATTCAGACAAATGGAAAAGATTCTGCAATATTTAACTGAGATGTTGCACAAAGGACTTTCCTTTTTCATCTATTAAGATCCACGCCTCAGCAATTTCAGCTCATTACAACACGGATCCTCCTTTATTTTCACATCCACTCCTACGACAGTACCTCAGAGGGGCTAAGAACATAAGACCACCCAGGAGAGCACCAACACCTACTTGGGATCTCAACTTTGTTCTGGAAAAACTTTCACTGCCGCCCTTTCAACCAGCTTTCTCAGCTGATTTAAAGTTTCTTACATGGAAAACTGCCCTGCTGCTAGCAATAACTTCAGCTAGAAGAGTCTCAGAGCTACAGGCACTAATGGCAGTGGAGCCTTTCTTCATTTTTCATCAAGACAGAGCCTCGCTACGAACTAACCCTTCCTTTATGCCAAAGGTAGTTTCTAGTGTGGCCCTAAACCAAACCATTCATTTGCCCATTTTTTTCCAAATCCCCAGAACAAAGGAGAAAGACTCCTGCACTCTTTGGACATTCACAGACAATTATGTTACTACTTGGATAAAACTAAGGCTTTCAGAAACTGTGACCAGCTCTTTGTAGCCTATGCTGCAGGATCACAAGGAAAAGCTATCTCAAAACAGACCATTTCAAAATGGATAGGGCATTGCATACATTTGTGCTACACGCATCATGGGAAACTGGTACCTGCTAGGATTAGGTCCCACTCCACCAGGGCTACAGCTACATCAGCAGCCTTTCTCAGGGGGGTGCCAACCAAGGATATTCTGGAAGCTGCAACTTGGAGTTCAGTGCACACCTTCACCAAACACTATCACTTACCTCTATATTCTAAGACTAGAGCTGGCTTTGCCACTGCAGTTTTGCAGGGCCTACTAGCTTCTTCTAACCCTGTTTAACTCCACCACCCATCCTTAGCTTTGGGATTCAACCCAAGTGTGATGACTGCAGCAGGGTAACACGATGAGCATAGTACAGTTTTGTACCCACCATAAATGTAGATATTTGAGTGTTCACCCTGCTGCAGTCCAAGTTACCCTCCCTCCATCCCCTCTGAACTAGCTGGACTTATCCATACCTTTCTATCCTATACAACCTCTGTGGTGTATTTGCTTGTGACTGAAAGTATTGTTTTATTTTTACATGTATATTTTTATATAGCAATATGTATTGCCTACCTATTGGGGGCACCTGACATCTGGGGCAAGAAAAACTGAAGAAAATGGCATTGGATGCCTCTTATATACCCCTGGCACACTGATGTCAGGGAGGAAGCGACAGCAACCGACGCCGGACCAAGACTTTGGAACTCTGGCCGACTGCGGGACCGCCTGACGGCAGGATAACCCTAGTGTGATGACTGCAGCAGGGTGAACACTCGAACATCTACATTTATGGTAGGTACAAAACTGTACTTTAGGGCATTGGGTAGGAGCTTTTTGAGTTCGCCTTTGACGTAAGTCGACAGCGGTTCAGTTGTCCATCCTCTCCCAGATACAATGGGCACAGCGGTGGATCATGTCAATTCTTATGAATTTTAGGCAAACCATTGATCGTAGTTATAACAGGATATGATACCTAAACAAAAGTCATTTAGTTCTTTATCAATAGATCTGTTCATTAATTTCTCATAAAGAGTACCTCACACTTTCAGAATTAATGTATTCAACTGACTTCTGTTGATGTTAAGGTACGTACCATTGTCACTCAACATCTCCTGCATTTTCGAAACAAATTTGGTGGAACTCATGACCACTATTGTGCCTCCTTTGTCTACTGGTTTCACTGTTATATCTTTCTTTTCATGTAGCTGTTTCAGTGCTGTACGTTCATTAGAACTCATTATGAAAATGCTTCCCACTTTCTTTTTGTCTATGATTAGCTACTTTGTTTTCACATAGACACATAAACATGTCAACTGTAGGATGACAAAGAGGGACAAATGTGCTAGGTTTCCTATAGCCAGTTCTATCTGATTAGTCAGTATTGTCATTACCAAAAATGTGCTTCAAGGTGATACCACTTCCAAAGCATCGCAGATCAGTTACAAATTTATTCAAAGGCGAATGTAGAGATGGTATAAATTTTAAACCGCTTCCTAATACGTGTAATTGTTCTGTTGTCAGTATATAATCAGAGATATTAACCACTATAGAACTGGTGCCATTCCCTATGTCACTTTCCTCTTTTTTCTCTCTCTCTGCTTACTGATCTCGATGTCCGAGGATTCCTGTTTATTAAAAAAGGAAGTGGTTGGAAAATGGGTTGGTGTGTAGAGCTTCTGTTAGGTACTGCACCTGTTGATGGCCCAATGCTGGCACCTTCATTGCATAGTACATTTTCAGTCTCATTTCTATCCTTCGTTTCTAAATTATTGCACCGAGGTGACATTATAATCTCTAAACCATCTTCAATGCTAGATAACACACTGCCATTTCATTCACTGAGTTTTGAATTATTAGACCTGTTGGGTTGTAACATGTCAGTATGTATTTCAGCCTGTACTACAACTTCACAGGAAACATCCCTTTTCAGCATTTCTCTTTGAAGCGAAAATGGAATGCATGGAGGTTAAGTTGATTGATTTAGAGATTAGGTTCAGATGCAAAAGTGTAAATTTAGTAAGGATTCCAAATGAAAGTTTTCTGGATAGGATAGAATATATTAGTGAATGATATGTAGTAGTTAAGGGACTTCTTGAAGGATAGAAGTACACCATTTGCTCACTGTATAGTTCCCCCAGCAACATCAAAAAAGAGACTAAGGGAGATAATCGATGAGATACCATAATTTCTGGAAGTATTAGGGATTTACATGGGGACTGGAGTGTTACAGTGACAAGAAGTCAATTAGATAGGGGCCTCAGGAAGAAAAAAATTATCTAGTGAGGGGAAAATCCTCTTCTTGGAGTCTGCAGGATGGAGGGGGCAACTGGTTGAGGAAACTGGGAGAGAAACCTCACATTATTTTCCACGGCATATGATTTGGTCAAGAATCAACAGGGTATATATTTGTATACACATACAACGTGAGAGTATGCCCACTGGACATGGGGTTGAACACTGAACCCTTATTCTCAGATCTTGCCAGGTTAGAGTTTTCTGTTTTGGTGAAAGAACAAAGTAGATTAGAGAAACACTGGAGATTTCTGATGTACATTCTAGAGAATGAGAAGGGAACACAATGGCTGAGAGAGGAAATAAATAGAATTCTGGGATAAGATTTAGAATGCAGGAGGAGGATTGGTAAAAGAAAATATTATGAGAATTGATTCAAGTCAGGATGAAAAGTGAAGAAACTAATAGGATGAGGAACAGGAAAGGGATGCTTAAGGAGCTGGCAGACCTGAAGAGAGGAAGAAGGGAAGAGATGGAAGGCGTTTCTAACATAGAAAAGGAAAACTAGGCAAATACTGCAAATGTGGAAAGATGAACAGATCTATAAGAAAAAAGTTGCAATAGATCATAGGATGTTACTAGGTTATTGGCCCTGTGGCCCTTATAAGCCTTGCCAAGAGTTTAGCCCATGTTTAGAAAAATCAGCACCCAATGCCCCAGTCCAGCAGGGACATGGGTGGAATCCCAGTGGTATATCTTTTGTTTCCCATCCAGTTATCTAGGTTGCTCTAAAAAAGGGGTAAAGAGGTACTCTGCTTGATGTGGAGAGGGAGTATATTCCATAGATGGGGGGAGTTTTTGGGACACAAATCTGTCCCACCAACAAGTCTTGTTGACGTCACAGACCATGTTGAGGCCACGCGTTCGGGTTACTCGAGTGGAGCTTGACTTGCAGATATGCAGCAGTCCCATCAAGGTGGGGTCTGTGATCGCCTTGTATGCCAGACAGTGGTCACCTCTGAGGAGTCTGTATGAAACTGAGTAGAGGGATAGGGCTTTTAGCCTTACTGTGTATGGTAGATGTTTGAGGCCCTGGATTCTTCTGGTGAGAAACCTCTGTGGTCTCTCCAGCTGCTGCATGTGCTTTGCGAGGTATATGCCGAAAGGGGCGTTGTACTCAATAATGGGCCTTATAAGGGAAGTACAGGGAAGTTATGACCTCCTTGTCCCTGGATGAAATACCCTTATGAGGTGGGCCATGTAGAAAGCTTTCCATACAACGGAAGCAACATAGTAGTCAGAAGTCAGGTCGCTATCAATCTGGGTGCCCAAATCCCTCATAACTGATTGCGTGCTTAGGACGTTGCTGTTAATGTGATAATTTGTGGGGACGTCACTCTCCCCAAAGGGGATGATGATGCATTTTTTTTGGTATTCAGCTTGAGGCCATGTTTCTGGCACCAGTTATTTGTCTGAGTGAGACCCTCTTGGAGGATGTCCACATCACTAGGGAGAATTGATGACAGCACCCAGCTTGCAGTCATCTGCAAACTTGGTCAGCCATAGCCCACTGGTTTTGGCCTGCATCTCAGAGAAGTATATCCCAAATAACAGAGGTCCCAAGATCGAACCCTGGAGTGTATGCTGCTTGTTATGGGTCTACTGCTTGAGGTGGCTTCCTCTATTTTGACTAGGTGGGTTCTATCAGTCAGCCAGTTTGCTACCTGTCTGGTTACATATGGATTGATGCCTAGTCGAGAGAGTTTATCTATTCTGCCCGAGTGGAGAATAGCGTCAAAGGCTTTGGCCAGGTCAAGGTAGACAGTGTGCACCATCTTCCCCTCGTCCATGGCTTTGGTGACTGTCTCAAAGAAGTCAATCAAATTTAGCAGACATGACCTGCCCTTGACAAAGCCAAACTGTGTGGGATCAAGTGTTTGGAGGTTGCCAATGTCCTTGTTAATGAGGTCCATGATAATCCGTTCCATGGCCTTGCAGATCAGGCTAGTTAGTCTGATGGGTCTGTAATTTCCTGGATCGATTGATGTTCCCATCTTTGTGTAAGGGATGGCAGTGGCTGTCCTCCACCCGACTGGGACAAAGCCAGTACTCAGGCTTTGGCTGAATAGGGTGTCTAATGGTGCTGCAAGTTCCTGCTTGAGTTTATGTAGGATGCAGCCTTGGTTGTTATCAGGTCCCATGGAGGCTGCAATTTTTGCCTTTGAGAGAGCACTGATGACCTGTTCCCTAGATATAAAGGGAAGGTGGCAGGTACTGGGGATGTCCTAATTTCCTTGATCGGGGGGACAGAGGGGTAAAGTTTTTGCTGAATCTGTCAGCCAGCAAGTTTGCATATATCTATGGCATTTGTATATGCGGTGTCCTTGACCACCAGTTCTGAGCAGATCTGGGTGCTTCCTTTGAGGTTGCAGACATATGTGAAGAAGGCATTATGATTGTATCTAATAGATGTGGCCAATTTGGACTCAAAGTTTGCTTTGGAGGATTTCACTAGTGCTCTTATTTGCTTGTTCAGGCTAAGGAGACATTGCTTCCAATTGGGCACCTGCTCCTTCTTGGTCTTAGACAGCAATTTTTTTCCTTTTATTATAGAGTTTATTTATTGCAGATGTCCACCAGACAGGTTTACTCTTCCTTGTGGAGGATGATTTAATCCTGTCTGGTATTCCTGATTTCATGTATCTATATAAATGTTTGTATAGTGCTGGATGTAGTTTTGGATATTGGTGCCAGTTCCTGCAGAGGGGGATGGGACTCTGAAGCTGTTTATACCCTCCCTCAGGAGGCTGTAATCAGCTTTGGAGAAGTTTTTTTGTTTGACCGTAGCTAGAGGGGGGTTGGGGAGATGGTGACTTCGAATGTGACTGCTTTATGGTCGGATCTTACCAGGGAGGATGATACTATAGGGATGCTGCAGTGGTTTTTCATGTTGGTAAATACCAAGTTCAAGATATTATCACGTGTTGTGGGGGTATCGACTAGCTGTTCCAAGGCATTTGCATTTACAAAATCAAGAAATCTCTAGGCATTTGTGTTCTGGCATGAGTAATTCTTCCAATCTATGTTTGAGAAGTTTAAGTCACCCAGGATCAGGGTAAAGGGTTGAATCTTGATAAAATTGAACAGGTCCAAATAGGCGGATTGGGCATCTTGAGTCAGATTTGGGGAGGCAGTAGCTAGCTATGATTTGAATAGGGGTCTTGTCAATGGTTAACTGCACCTAGAGTGTCTCCTATGCGTCATGCTGTTTGACCAGTGTAGAGGTGTGTATGTCTTTAATGTATATTGAAACTCCACCTCCTTTGGCTTTACTGCCCACAGTTTGGGGTCTCCTAAATTAGAGCTTACCCTGGGTGGAATAGGAAGGGAAAAAAGTAGCACTATAAGCAAATGGTACATTGATTTTCATGTCTCATCCAGAGGAGGACTTAGGGGAGTTGTGGAGGGTATTGGAGATTTTTTTTTTTTTTTTTGATGAAGTCAGGATACAAAATAAATCTGGTCAAGTCTCAAGCTTTTTTGTTAAATATTGAAAGGAAGAACTAAAGAGGAAAGTTTTTGGTAGGATGAAATAAGATATTTGGGGGTTTGACTTAGGGAATCGTGAGGATACTATGGGAACCACCTACAACAGGATGTACGGAAAAACAAAAGAGCAATTTCAGAAGTGGAGAATAATTGGTTTTGAGATAGACAAAAGGATCCAGATTATAAAAACTGACTTCACTTCCTCGGTATTTGTTTCTGAGGATGGTTGTTGAAAAAAAATTCCAGAAGTTAAGTTGTTGAAGAAAGTGAAACATGAGTGGAACCCAGGAGTTTATTTGGGATGGTAGTAAACCATGAGTAACGTGGTAGGTCTTGACAGGACAGAAGGAGAAGGAGGGACTGGGAATTCCAGTTTTGAACATTGAATTATTGACCTGCATAGTTGTAAATGTAATGCAGTTGGTAGATGTTGACTGTGCAGCTGACTGGAAAGTAATGATTAGAGAAATGGAGACAGAATGGGGTATGACCAAGAATTTTGTGGTTTTGTTATGGGAATTCTCAGAGGAGAAGTTATAACTATAGTGGCTGAAGCAGATGCAGCTTTCATTTGTCCCCAATGGCAGTGGAGGGAGTGGAGGGATGAAAAGAGCGACTAATTCTAATTGCTTGTAATGAGAGGGAGGAAGCAAGAGAAACTTTATCATGGCAATGGAAGAAAAAACAAAAGGAAGTGATATACTGGGCACAATTACAAAGTAAGGACAGGTGTAAAACATGGGAGAAATTCAAGAGGAGTCTCAGCTAGGGTATAACTTGTGATGGATTTACCAGGTTGTATTAAGTTAATTGAAGGTAATTTTAAAGGAACTAAAATGGGCCAGCAAGTCCTGGAGTTTGATGCTGAAGACATGAGAGAAGTGGATCAGTGAGGAGGGGGTCTGATCAGAGTAGGAAGAAATAGGATCCAAGAGGCACAATCGCAGGCAGCTGATCAGGCAAGGTAGGGATGAAGTAGTGTTAATACAAGAATCGATTGAAGAGGAAGAATGAACTCAAATGCTGATTTTACCCTGGTATGTAACAAAGGCTCGTTGGATCAGGATATTTGCCTGGCAGTGTCTACATAGTATTTTTATACTCTTTGACTAGATTCGCTTGAATATTTCCAGTAGGGATATCGTTATGTTTGAGATGTTGGAGCAAGAGGGGATATGGGTACATGTTTTATGTGATTGTCCAAAACAATATGTATTCAGGATGGAATTTTAGAACTTGTGTACGCAGCTGTTTCCCTGTCTGGGGGATTTAAGCAAGAAAATGTTTCTGTTAGGGTGTGATAACACAATCCAAGAAGCAGGTAAAGAAATGGTAGGATTGCTGGTAACAGTGGATAAGAAAGCAATAACCAGAAAATAATAAACGCTGACTGGTTTCCTATAGGGAAAGAGGTTAGGAATACAATAGAAACGGTACACCAGCAGGAAATGAAAAAAATACTACCATTGTTAGGGGAAAAGGAGTTAAGATGAAGTGGTTCAAGAGGGAAGCTTCGTTCAGTAGTCAAAACGATCGAACTTGTGGAGTAGATGTGAGAGAACCTTGAGGTGATACAGAATGGGGGGGAGGGGTTGGAGAAAATAAGAAAAGGGCAAAGGGGAATGAAAGGATATAGATCGAGAGAGCACCCAGATGTAGAACCAGAGATATGCATCAGGTGAATTTTGATGAACAGAAATATGTTATTTTATTGAAAATAGTTCTGTTTTTTATATATATATATATATATATATATATATATATATATATATATATATATATATATATATATATATATATATTTTTTTTTTTCTTGGTTTATAAATTTGTTTTTCATATGCGTGCATATGGAGAGTACAGTTGCAGATGCATTAATTCTGGAGATAATTGTCTGCATGAAGTATATTTTACTACCAGTTAAAGATGTAATGGTTTTGGTAGCCATATTGTGTAGAAATACTTAGGGGTAAACTTTGTAAAGCTGACCTGGGACTAGGTGTTTTTGTTCAAATATGGCCGTATTAATGTAAATCATGGACTGTCCATATGTATAAAGCACCATGTATGCAGACTGCATTGTGGTTGTTAAAGATGATGGCTGGAAGTTCAGTAAAGTTGCATCTTGTCAAAAATAAAAATATAAATGAATCAGTTACTTGTCAGCCTGATTGCTTTTGGTGCAGCCTTATCAGTTTTGATATGAAGTCAGCATTTCTGAAATCAACTTCCCACACTTATTCAGCAGCGTGTTTGGCCATTAATGCTGCACTCTTTTTAACTGCTTATTTATATTCAACTTATAGTTTCATGCTGCTAAAAATCCTTAGTTTTTCCTGTTTCCTATCAAGGATCACTTCACCCAGGATTTTATGCGTTTTTCATTACCTCACCCAAAGTACAGAAATATGTACTTTTTTTTTTTTTACCTTAAATCCCATCTATGACCCGTGTGCATGTAGTGCAAGCTGCCAGTTTTTGCGGAGACCATGCCAACATCTTTGACTACTGTACCCCTTTTTGAAGTGCAGTTATCTTCACTGAACTTGCTCTCCAGACCCAACATGACCTGAAGCAAAGATATTAAGATTAGCCCTTGTACTGAATCCTGTAACACTATACTGAAACCTCTTCTTCCTTTCAGCAGCTCGTTTCCAGTCTGCTTATACTTAATTTTCCCTTCAGCATCAGGGACTCCACCAGCATACAATGCAGAATCTTGTTTTGTGAGAATCTTTGGCATGCTGGATCGAGAATAACAGGCCTGTGATTATTTGGCTTGTTTGTTTACCTTAAGCAAGGAGAATGGGACTGTTGTTGCTACCCTACAAACATGGTTTACTAATAAGCAAGGCAGTCATCTCTCAGCCCCACTGAATGCAGTTCATCTGAACTTTGTCACTCTGAAGATTGTTGCACTCTTTCTCTGTTTCTTTATTAGTCTTGCATTTGTCCCACTCTGTATCTCTTCTGCATTTTAATGTTGGCTCTTTGCCTTAGTGTTCATATATTAATAGAGGCAAATAATTAATTCAGTAACTCTGCTTTATCAATAGAGTTTCTGAATACTTCTCTCTCAAGTAAAGTAGTTTTCTGCCAGTTCCTCACATTTTCTCTAGTTTTTCTGAAAAAAAAGTAATTTTGCCCATCCTTTATGCACCCTTGCTGTGTCCTTTCTTAGATCTTTCTTGTCCTGCCAAATAAACTTTCTTGTTTTTTTGGCATCTTCACAGGACTTTTTTCATACTGACCCTCAGTTCTTATTCTTAAATGCCACATTAATTTCACTAATGGTCTCTCTTTCTTTCCTGTTTATCCACGTTTTCTGCATGTCTTAATTCAAACTTTCAATACCTTTCCATTCCTTTCTGTTCCTAAATGCAGTCCAACAATTCCTCTGCTGTTCTTTGTCCACCACCCTTACATAATTATTATTTTGTTCCCAACAAACAGAATTTTTACCCTCTTGTAATCCTGGAGTATTCTGTAACATGACTTAGCGTTATTTCAGAGATGGTAGATCACACAATGACATTGTCAGTGTTGGAGAGTGATTCTCTTCTCCTAGCTGAAGTCACCAAAGCTACACTGTTTGGGCAGGAAGATTACCCCTCCTGTTTGAAGATGTTTTTCTGCCTGAGCCATGCTTCCTCAGAAACTTCCAGTGTTTCTGTCATCCTTCTTTCTTGAGATGTGGGCATTTCCCAGTTCACTGTGGGAAGATGACACCCATCCTCGTAACTGTTTTTCTTTGCCCATCTAGTAATCTTACTTTTGATCTCATCATTTATTGTCTTTCTGGCGTGTAATAGTCTGCTTTGTCTTCCAGTATCAAAACAAGCATTTCACACTTCCCTTCCTTTTCTTCTTCGTCTTCATCATTATCGTTGCCGTTGTCATCTTTTCTCTTACCCAGTGCTATTCATACCATCCTGAGTATATATTTACATCCTACCACCACCGGTGTTTGTCTTTTTTGTCTGTACTTTTTTTTTTCATCCTACATGTTTGGCACTGCACATCCTCAAAAGGCATCACGTTTTACTTGCATCCAGCACCCTTGAAATGTTTGTGTTCACCGTGATGTTTTATTTTCTCCCTCTACCTTTTTCATTTTAAAGGGACTCCCTTAATATATTTCTCTAATCCATCTTTGAGAATGTCTGTTCCATCCTACTACAGATTAAGGCAGCTTCTGGACTCTATTTCTACCATGCACTTTCCAACTCATTCACTTTTCTGCAACATTGCTCATAAAATGAACCCTCAACCACTTACTGAATTGTATAATTCTTTCTTTGCGTTACTTTTTTGTGGTGCTTTTGATACCACAAAGGAAATGTCTCAGCAAAGGTCTTCTTAGACCATTTTGACTGTATTAGCAGCCAGATAATCTATACCCAGGTGCACAGTCACCACTGTTTTCTGAATTCATTCAGCTGAAGTTAATTTGCTTTGCTTGCTGTGTAACACCTCTAAGTTTGCACCTAAACTAACCATCACCACCAAGTAGCATTTGGTCTAATGGTATTTGCACTAAAAGTGTACCAGACGTTACAGCCAGCAAAACAAAGTTTTTTTTTTTTGCTTTTATCCCATTTATTTTTGCCATCCCTTGTTCACCACTGCATGCTGTTATTTTTAGACTCCTTTTTTGTGCTTTTGCTTTGTGGAGATTTGTTCCATAGAAGTTGTTGAGGAATTTGTCTTTTCACTTTCATCATGACAGTACATTTCTCAAGAGTATTGTAATCAACACTGAATTTCCCTTTGGCACCTTACTATTGTAATTTCAGTTTTTATTTGTTAGAACTTGATGTTAAGAATTCCCGTTTGTCTGCTCTTATTTATATCTCACTGTTGCTACTGGCTGCTTATACGTTCTACCTTTGTCTCTAGTGATCCCCAATTTATTTGTTTGTGCATTTTAAATGGGTAGGGGCCAGTATAAAGACGTTTATCTGCCAATACCTTCACTGTGTAGGCTTTGACAGTTAAACAGTAATCGTACACACATTTATACAACAATAATTACACATGTAACAAGTATACACATAGGTAGAATACATGAGTTTACATTATACATGGGTAATATACAAGAGTTAAAATTGTTTAGTGTCTGCTTCAGCATTACTTTGCACTGAGAACAGAGTCGTAGTTAATAAACAGTACACCATCTCTACTTCAAGTGTGCATCATGAGTAACCATAGCCTCAAGTAGCACTCTTGAGTGCATGTGGTGTGCTTCCTAGCACACACCATCAGTGTCTCAGGAAAAAAAATCAAAGTCTGCTTTCATGTAGTATGAAAAAAATCATAAAGTGAGTATGTTGTCTTCTCGCTAAACAGTGAAACCAAGATAAATCATATTGTGGTACTGTTGTCTCAGGTCCAATGTCTCTGTTCTGCCTGTTGCTTTGTTTTTCAACCATTAGTAGTACAATAGTATTTTCTGCTGTTGTGCCATCTCATTTTTACCATTGCCTTCTCCTTCCCCACTTACTTGGTTAAGAACATCTCTAACATAGATGCCTGCACATCAGAAGCCAACTGTTAAGTAGTACTTTTAGTTCTAATAGCCATATTGAGAGTTTGGGCTTTGGGAACAGTGCCTGGACTCCAGGAACTTACATAGGTGTAATTTGCCGTTTATTTCCCCTTTTACATTTAGTAATGCTTTGTTTCACCTTAAAGGGTGGTATAAATTAGTCACTCATTCCCCAGTTCCTTTAATAGTATCAGCTCCATTGCACAGAATGATAAACTGTGAACTAGATGACCCAGGGTTCAGTTATTGGCCTGATCACTGGAGAACCCACTGCAAAGAGGATGGGAGGATTGGCAGCTCAGACTGCTGGAAGACCGACACCAGTGGAGGGAACTGTCTGAGAAAACCAGTGTAAGGACAGAGAATGAGCACCCACCAAACAACAATGAGTATGGGATGAAGTGAGGATGCTGAAGTGGTGCAAATTGTGTGTTTCCACCTGCTCATGCTACTGCAGGGGACGCCACTGGGGAGAAGAGCTAAACAAATGCTTGTCCCACTTATGGTTTCTTAGCTGTGATGGCTTTTCCACTGACCTTTTCTTGCCTTGTAAAGATATGAGTGGGAAAGAATGGAAGGGTAGAGAGAATTGTCTTTATGGTTGGCAGACACAGAGATTAGGCTGACAAACGAAATGAAATTCTCTCAGTGGTGAATATTCTGCTGTCAGCCTGTAGTTTGCTTCTTTAATGAGAAATTATCAAGGTGGGTGGGGGTTGTCAGTTTGAGTCAAATCTTAATAAGTCATAAGTCTTCCTAGCTGGAAGATTGTGGTAAGATGTAGTCAGAGCTCAAGACAGGACTGCTTCCTGGATGTGAGTTTACTTTTAGGGAATCCTTTTGTCGTGCTGAATGTACCCAGAAGCAAAAGGTCCTGTAGACTTCCCTGCAGGGCTTTAGTTTCACTGTTGCTATAGGAAACGCAGTATAATTCTTAGCTTGCAATTAGACCAGTGATATTTATGATTGGAGGTAGTTATTCTTAGCTCTGAGGTAGAGCAACTTGAGGATAAGAATATTCGGAAAGGAAGTGGTAGTACGATGTTGTGGGAGCAAAGTTTCCCACAGAAAGCATCAGCTGAAAAGTTATTGTTGATGTCAGGTTTATCTCTTCTCTCAAAACTTTCAGATTTGTAATTCCAGTAGATGGACTGTGATACTCTAACCGTTTTTAAGTGACAAATGGCTATGGAAGTAGGAATTTCCCAGTGTAGAAGAAAAAGATGGATATTGATCTGTGTGCCTGGTTTTAAGATTCCAGTACACAACCATATAGGCATCTGTAGTTGGCAGTGAGCCTTGCTCATCGTGCTGGATAAATTATAAGACAGAACCATTGAATATTCTACCTACATCACCAGGAACATCACCTGTTGTAACAACTGTAACTCATTCTGATTACTGTCTTGGTAAAATAACAAGCCATAAACCTACAATATTCCACCAAAAAAGTAACCTGGAGTATGGTCCTTTGCATCCCAGAAGACCTCATACTGCATTGACACTATGTCCTTTTAAGAATTGTTGCTACCATCAACCATCATTGCCACAAGCATGTAAACTACCTGTCTCACCTTTAGCTCTGGACCCCTGATATAGGACGTTTCCAGTGCTACGTGCTCTTTCTTACAAATCTCACATCATTATCCCCCCTTTTCCTATTTTCTAAATGGGTTTGCGGTGTAATGTCAGCTCTCGCCATCTCTCTTGATTCAGTGCCACTTTTCTTTTTTGTTCACTTTTAGAGGTATTACTTGAATATAACTATTTTTAATGAGACGTATTATCAACAAATTAAGGGCACTACAGTGGAATCAGCAGCAGTGGCAGCCTTTGCATATTTAGCTCTTGGTTGGTGGGAGAGTGAAATCCTACCCACTATCACTTGCTTTGGTAGAATTGTGTTCTTTAAAAGATGAGTTGTTTTTCATCATGGAAGGAAGTCCAGATGAGGTGAACAAAAGTACCGATTTTTTTTTTAATTTTACATTATCTAATGTTGGGTTAGCAGTACATTTTTTGGATATTTTTTGAAATGGAATATTTCTAATAGGTCTTTTGAAAGTAGTATATACAGAAAGAAACATTTCAAATTGTTACTTACATCATAATAGTAACCGCCCCAAATTTATAAAGAAAAATATAGCCAGAGGGCAGTTCATTTGGGCATCCAGACTTATAACAAATGATTTGGTTTTTGAAGAAGAGATTAAATTCATTAGTTTGTTATTTTTATCTAGAGGCCATACAGAATCGCTGCTATCCATTAGTTCAGCGGAAATTAGGGCAAAAAGTTTTTTTTTCTTTGCTCCTGTTTTACATAGACCTATACAGAATGCAAATATTATTGCAAATTCTGCAAATAGTAGTTTAGTATGTGCTTTAGACATGCCAGTAGATAATTATGTGATTAGAAAGATTATAAATGATAACTGGCGCATTTTAAAGGGAAATGTGGATTTGTTTAAAGTTGTGAGGGTCAAACCATCTTTTGTCTATAAGGAAAGTGCATGTTTAAAGACGTTGTTACAGCATGATAACACTTTAGTTAAACAGGTTGTCTCTGGCAAACCTAATGGTACTTACAAGTGTAGATTTTGTGGTGCCTGTAGGTTTATAAATGAAGGTAGTTTAATTTTACTACCACATATCAACAGAGCTGTTACTGTTACTGGAAGGTGTACATGTACTACCACAGGGGTTGTTTGTCAGTTTGTGCATAGGTTGTGAAGCTTTCTATTTAGGAATGACTGTCAGAGCCCTGAATAAGAGAATAAAAGCATTTATGTGCAATAAAAAGTAAAGACTCTGACAACACCCTGTACAGGCATTGTTTGCAAAAATTTTAAGAAATTTTTGTTCTTTGTATTAAAAAAGGTGCCAGTTGATAAAAGGGGTGGGGAATATAAAAATTGCATTGAGAAAAAAAACTTTATGGCAAATTAGGTTAAAAGCTGATCAATATCCTGGCTTAAATGAAGTTATTAACATTAAATGTTTCTTAAAAGATAGGAGATTAAGGGTTAAAAATATTAGTTAAATACGTTTTATGTGCAAATATTCACAGAGTTGGAATGCACTTAAGCGTTATTTATTGTTTTTAGTATAACTATGTATTCTCAATTTTTAACTTTAAATTTTTAATTGCATTTTAATTGTATCATTATTTAATTGTTTGTTTGGAAAATTGGGAATGCTCAATGATTGGAGCATTTGCATTTAAACTTTGACTGTTGTGGTTGTGTGTTTTTACTGATGACGTTCTTCAAGGATAAAAAGCGGCTTTATTAAAGTTTTGATATGCTTAGAAACGTGGTTTGGCAGTTTCATTTTCGATCATCCTTGCTAAATGTTGTGCTTTTCTGCACATGTACCTTGACCACTGTAATCTGTTCCCTTTGACTGTCTCTGCAATTGGAGTTGCTTTGGCTTCTTTTGTTGTGTTCTCATTTCTTCATCTGTCCCATAGTATATAATCCTATCACCCATCTCAGGCACATCATCTCTGTCATCTCAAGCTTCCTCATCTTCTCTGAATTCAGTGCCCAGGTTTCTGTACCATACAGTAGTACTGACAGCATCACTGCTTTGTACCCTTACTTTTGAGACTCTTTGTCATTCTTCTGCCACATACTACCCCAACACTCTTTACTACTGGGCTGCAGCACTTCTAATTCTAGCTTTGACCTCCTCATTCAGAGTTTCTATTCAACCATCCCTTTCAGATACTTGAAGCTGTTAACCTTGTTCCACTGTTTTCCCTTCTGTCTCAATTTTCCCAGCTTCTTGTAATTTCTCCCATTTGCTGCCATGACAGCTGTCATGTTTGCAATGACTTCCTTCTTGTATGCCTTTATGAAGAGCAATTGAACCCTGACGCACACCCACATCTACTTCTACTGGGAATCCCTTTGTGAATCCAAACACTGTTTGTACTTGCATCATTGGTTCCTTATCAGTAGCTTGCAGAAATTCTACCAATGATTCTGGACTTTGAACCATTACAGGACTGCCCTAATCAGCTTTCTTGGGACCTTGTCATATGCTTCCTCCATGTCTAGAAATACCCAGTTG
Organism: Protopterus annectens; assembly: GCF_019279795.1. Taxonomy (NCBI): domain Eukaryota; kingdom Metazoa; phylum Chordata; order Ceratodontiformes; family Protopteridae; genus Protopterus; species Protopterus annectens. The sequence goes on from NC_056735.1 coordinate 653,639,475, forward strand.
AACTCCCTCTGTTTGTGTCTGCAAACACTGTCGGTTGTGTTGCATCCTGATTTGAATCTGAACTGCTCCTCTCCTACTACTCCTTGAATTTGTTTATCATTCTCCCTGTCCAGCACTTTCATGCAGTGTGATAGGAGTTGGATACCTCTGTACTGCCCACAGTTGCAAATGCCCCCTTTGGTCTTGAATGCTGACATTAAAATGCTTATTCTCCATTCATGTAGGCTACACCTTTTCTCCATACTGCTATGAGTACCCTCTGGAGCTATTTCTCACCCAAGTCACCCGACTTCTTACAGATCACACACAAAACAACCAGTCATTATCTAGTTCTTTTGATTACCGTACGTGCTGTTTGGGCCAACATGGGGACTATAAAAAATGTTTGTTGGTCTCTGTGTCATGGTAGGGGCAGAACACATCTTATATAAATTTTTACCCCATGCATTTTGTGCTGTACAGTATATAGATGTAGATATAGCTACATAATTTGAACAGTGCCGTCCATCCCTGTCCCTCAGGAATCTAGAGTCAGCAGTTGAGTCCAGGTTGGTACTGTGTGTAATATCTATAATTGTGCTGTTTCTTTTTCCTTTTCATTGATCAGTGTTAAATAACATGATGATTACCTGAATGTAATGCATATTGTAAGAACTAGAAGTAATATTACTTGAGCTCTGTATGCAAATCTCTTACCCTATGTCTTGTTTGCAGATGCCATGACATGGCAACAACACTTTCTACTGACTGATACTTATTAGTTTTGTTATTAACTCTTCTCTTTATGACTTGGTACACCATTCCTGTATTTGTCCAGTCAGTTGTCTAGTTTACCTCATTCCGTCCCTCCCTCTCTGTTTCTTCCTGCCTTTATGTTGTGTACTTCTCATTTCAGTTGTATCTCTTATCTTACTCTGTTGTCTTAAGTCAACTCTTATTACTTCTCTTGTGTATTTAACCTTTTGAACCGACTGTATTTTTTTCAAGTCAGTATGTCACAATGCACTAAAGAGTAGTACCGAACAGATTGCTGAGGAGAACTTTTAACGTATTTCTCGTCCAATTCTTGCTTGTCATTTTATTTATTTTTGCAGCTGTTAAAATATTTTTTACTAATTTTGTTGATGTCACAGCTCAACAGGTGTTTCTGCTGCCACAATTAGACAGATATATTTATGGTCGAGTGTGTGATTTATACAAAGGAACAATATCGAATGTTGCTTTTAGTGTGGAGATGTACATGCGATTGTGGTAAGTGGAAGTGAGAGTATTGTGTGTGTGTGTTTGCAGGTTAGGGTTAGATTAACTTTCCCTAACTGGACCACTGTGCAAAAGGAGTGTTCTGCAATTTCTGTTTTTGTTTCTCCATTCGGAAAAAGAAAGTACTTTGTTTTTTTTTTTCAATCCGTGTTATTTGGGTCACTTTTTTACAGATATTTTCTGTCAACATGCAGGCATTAATGTGATGCTGCGGTGGTGGTGCTGCGGTAGCGTTGTCGCCTCACAATTAGACATTGCCCGTTTGATTCTCAGTTAGTGTCTACTGTGTGGTGACATGCGTGAATGGGCATTCCTTCGGTGAAGGTTGTGCGTTGGGCCCGGCAAGCCAGCACTTAAAAATCTACTGCCAATCATTAGCGGACCAGAGTTCCGCTGTGGCGACCCCTAACCGGGAAAAGCCGAAAAACATGCAGGCATTAATGTAATGTATATCAGCAGTTCCTAATATACTTGTTAAAACATAGCTCATGCACAGAATGCTCTTATGAAACAGCTGGTGTATCACATACAGCTTAATATGTTATTCAGAGTATGTTACAATTTGTCTACAGTTATGTCTAATGGACTGCTAGTTGAACTTTTAGTCTGTATCCTCCCACATAAATCTGGTTGGTTATATTTGCAAATGTAAAACAAAGTTCATATAGAAGTTGCTGTTACAAAATAATTGATGTATCATTTTTATCAAACTGACTGCAACCTTTTTTTAAGAAAAGTATATGTTTTATTTATGAAGGTAGTTAATTTTTAGCCTTAATCCCTACAGCTGTGCATAACATGGAATATTGGCATGTAGATATCCAAAACATCAGAACCTTCCTGAGTAGCTTTTCACATTTTTTTTAATTATAATTAATAATACACTGTAAATTCAATAAATGTGATGCCTTTCAATATGTCTCTTCATGTAACATTTATGCCAGTCCTAAATTAGTACCTGCTAGCTAGAGATCTTAATGTCTATGATACATAATGCTGCTTCTTTAAGTGATATAAATTATTACTGAAGCAGTTAGGATACATTGATGCTTCAGTACAGCATAGCTAATGCAATACAGACTGTACAAGGGAATGTGTTTTGTTTCATTTTATGAATCTGCTTCAAAACTAAGTTGAGGCCAGGGACTGCATTTGTATTAATTAATACCTCAGGCAGCTACGTATGCAGTATTAAGGGCAACCAATACTGAAATTTGATATAATTTAGCTAATGACCAATTTTAACTAGACCAGTAAACTTTTCTCAAATAGTCTGCATATAATTGCATCATTACTTTTGAAGAAATAATGAATGCTGACTGACAAGTTCTGATACATACAGACCTATCATTTAAGGCTGCGTCTGGAGTTTAAGAGCAGGCAATAAAAAAAGTTAGCTTTGCAGTGTTGAAAGTTTTAGTTGCTTCTTTTTACTCATGGTGGCCCCTTATTCCTTCATGTTTGTTCCTTTTTGTTTGGGAATCCCTGCTCCCGTTCCTTCAAACAAAAAGCAAATTTGTTTTAAGTATCAGGTTATCACATACCTTTGTTAAAACTAGTGAGAACTGGAAACTGCAGGGTGAAGAGAATCTCTCAGTGTTTTATTAAAAACATTCTTTGTCCAGGTCTATTACAGTTTACTTCTCACTGATCTTCTACAGCTGCAGTAGGTTGATTTTTTTTATTAAAAAAGAAGGCATTTGATTTTTTTAAATTCCACTTTGCAGACTAATGTTCCTCCCCATTAGCTACATTAGTATGGAAGCCACTGTGCTAACTATAAAAATAAAAAGTATGCAGTTTGCACTTTTCATGCAATTTTTATTTATTTTATTTGACATTTGTTTATCAGTAAAGAAAAGAAAAGCTCCCATTGACATAATATAGTTACAGTACAATAAAGTTATGACAGCCTAATACAGGACAGTGACGTACTTCAGGTTCAGTTCACACAGTGTGAACCTATACATAGTGCAAATATTTAGTTATAACAAGCTGAAAAAGGACGTTGCAGTTTATAGAGATGACATTAATTAAGCAGATTCTTTGGAAAAGAGACGACTAGATAATATAGCCTAGGGAAAAAAATATTTGATCTTTGTCTTAGAAATAGATTTTACTAATTACGTAGTCAAAGTATGCTGCTGCTGGTGGTAGGAGGGAGGGACTAGTTCAGCCTGGGATATTGCAGGAGCAGACCGGATTTTATTTAGGTAGTCTTTTAGCAGTAGTTTGAAGTTGGAGAGGTTAAAGGTGTACCTGATTTGCAGAGGGATAGAACTCCATTTTTTCAGTGACAGAGTGTGAGTAGAGACTTTGGCCAGAAGATTTGTGAGGTTTAACGTTGTCCCCTCTCAGTAAGATGCTGTCAGGTTCGATTCTCAGCTAGAGCGTCTTCTGCATGGAGACATGTGTGAATGGGCGTACCTTCGTTGAAGGTTGTGCATCAGGGCTGGTAACTCGGCATGTAAAAATCAACTACCAATCATTAGCGGACCGGAGTTCCGCTGTGGCGACCTCTGACCGGGAAAAGCCAAAAGACACAACATATATGCTGAGATGATATTGTTGATTGAAGTAGTCCATAAGATTGATAAGAATGGAGAATGGGAGTAAAAGCAGGGCAGCCGTCGTCTTTTTGAATAATATTGTGTGTGAAGATAAGCCGTATGTAATCTAATTGGCCGTTCAGTATAGTGGTTGCTGCAGTATAGTTTATTGGTGGCAAATTTTGTATCCTTATTGTAACATACCTCCGACTTATTTTTAACTGTAATCTGAATGTTGATTAGGATGGGTGCACCATATAAGAGAAACTAGAGAAAGTAGTAAGTAGTGGCAAAATGGTTTTGGTGGTGTTGCTAAGGAAGTTTTTTGTCTGTAGAGCATTCCTAACTTTTGTTGAATCTTTTTTTTGTTATTTTGAGTATGAAGGTCAAATGTAAAGTTCTAATCTATAATCACTTCAAGAAATTTTGCAAGAAAGGCTACTTCACTTTTGGTTTTGTTTAGTAAAAAGATTTTGAAATTCACTTTATCAGGCATATGTGATTTGGGGAAAATGTAGTAAATTTTTTTTTTTTAGGATTGAGTATTAGCTGGGCATTAAGGAGCCATTTCTCAACCGAGGAAAAAGCTTCTTGCTTGATATAGAGGAGATGAGGCAAGTTATTAGATGCTCATACAAGTGTAGAATCATCAGCATATTGCATAAGAGGCCGAAGCTATGCAGCTGTAGAGGTCATTGATAAACATATTAGAGAGGAAGGGGCCAAGAATAGAGCCTTGGGGTACACCAGTGTAAACGTGTAGGTATGGAGAGAGAGTGAGAGTATTCTGCCATTTTACACACTGGAGCCTGCCAGTTAAATAGCTACTGAACCACAGTAATGAAGGAGGGGATAGCCCAAGATGAGACCATTTGTACAGGAGTTTAAGGTGAGAAGCTGTATCAAAATCTTTTGAAAGGTCAAGGAACAAAGAGGAAACAAGAGTGTTTGAGTCCCTGTACTTGTTTATGGTGTCAGTAAATGAAAGTAAGGCACTATTTGTACTGTGTGTTGGGCGGAAGCCGTGTTGGTTGGATGTTAAGGGCCATTCTTGTTGAGGATAGTAGAGGATTTGCTTATGACTGCATCTTTCAAGAATTTTTCTGAGAGGTGATAACATTGCAGTAGAACGAAAGCTGAAGATGTCAGCTGAGATGCCACCTTTATGAAGAGGGATAATATTGGATTTTTTCCAAAGTGAGGGTGCATAGGATTCAGATATTGATCTGTTAATAAGGATAGAGAATTGGGTATACTATTGAATTGGCATCTGTCTTTTTGTATTCAGGTGTGCAGTTGTCAGCTGGTTTGTGTTTATGTAGGTGTGTGTGTGCGTGTGTGTGTGTGTGTGTGTGTGTGTGTGTGTGTGTGTGTGTGTGTGTCTGTGTGTCTGTGTGTGTGTGTGTGTGTGTGTGTGTGTGTGTGTGTGTTTTAAATCTGTGATGTGGGGATAGATCCTACATGGAATTTCCTATTAATGGAAATAGAGGGTAAATTGCATTCAGGTGGGTATGCTAGGGTTGTGGGAATGTAAAGGAGGTGGCAGTGTGTACGGTGTGTGACTAATGTTGGTTTTGGTCTAATCTGTTGTTTGCTGAATTACGGGTCTATATCAGATATATTCAAAAGTTTGGGTCTCATATGGTCAGCACCATATGAGCAAACTTTTCAAAGCTTGAACGTTTCAACGGAGATCACTGTAAGGAATATTTCCCTTTACTTCACTGTAGTGCGATCTCAGAGTTGGTATATTTAAGTAGATAGGGGTATGGGGGTGCAGGGGGGCTTGCCCCTCTGCTCAGAGCGTTCAGGTAGCGTTTTTTTGTTTTTGTTTATTTTTATTATATGTTTGATGTTTTAAAACTTCACTCATATGGTGTCAATCATATGAGCGTCGAAGTTTTAAAACTTTGAGCATATAATATAGACCCCGGAATTACTAGGATTGGATGCTATTGAGGGGTGGTAGATGCACTGGATCAGGGTGAAGAGGTTATAGTTAGGGAGATAGTGCTTTCTGTGATTTTGATATTGAATCATTTTGCACTTTCTAGTACTGGAGAGAAGGGCTGGGTTCCTTGTTTGACTTTGGATGTAATTGGTTTGTATTGATGTCCGGAATTTTTTTTGTCATTTTTATGTTGAAGTTGTAGATGGCTATAACATTGTTTTTTTTTTATCTCTGTTAAAATTTTTTAATCAGATTGTGCAATTCTCTATAAAACTGCAGGTTACAAGGATTTTAAAGTTTAAGTCATTCTTTCCAAGCTTTGTCTGTTAGATATTGTACTTTTTGTCTGGGTAGTGAGCTATGGTGTGTGGTTAATTTTCATTCTTTTTTTTTTTATTATAAATTTATTTTTTTTGTGGCATGAGGCATGGCTGTTTAAAGTATTTAAGATTAAGGTGTTAAAAGTATTGACTACCTCATCGAATAGAAGAGTTTTTAGGACAGCCAAATTAAAGGCTTTGAATGTTTTGTTGAAGGAGTCTATACTGAATGTAGAAAGGTTTGGGGTTGTTTTAAGTTGGTGAGTGTTAGGTTGGCGGGTGTTATTTCTATGGGAGTAAGCTGGAAGGTGGTCTCTGAGTGAGTTGGATAGGTTCGAGAGGTTGTACATTTACTAGGGTCAGAGGTGAATATCTAGTCTAGAATTCCATCTTTACTATTGTTATTAAGCTTAATGTGGTAATTCATCGTAGTGCTAGAAGCACAAGTAATAGAACAGCTTCATTTTTTTCTCAAACTTTTGCTTCCTTGAGTGCTGCGTAGTTATTTCTTCACCCGGGATTGCACAGTTTTGAACAGTGGTCATAAGCCAGGGAATACTGTAGCACAGTGGTGGTATGGTTTACTAATATTTTACTTGCTGGCCTTGTGTAAGTTGATTTGTAACTTATCAGCATTCCTCTTAGGTTAATAGCTATGTGGTCCTTTGCACTTTAGAAGATCACCTTGTTCAGCTGCAGTACTTGTCTATAAAATCCATAACTGACTTCTCTCATTGCCATTCCACATGCAAGAAGCCTGCCTGGATATGAACTTTGGACCCATTTAGGTTATAGGACATTTTCCTTTGCTTGATTTTTCCTGCAGGTCATACATCATACCCAACACTGCCCATCAACGTCCAGTTTTCTTGATGACCACACATGCTGTTTTGATTCTAGTGGAGACTTGAAAAAAAAATGTGTGGCATCAGCACTAAGATGTGTAGGCCTGAAATAGGTCATTCCTGATCACACTCTTTTCCTGAGCTAATGATATCTTTTGTGTTTCAATGACACAACTTATAAGTTCCTCTTTTCCTGATTGAGTCTGACATCACACCTGATCTTTTAGAGTTAAAAAACCTTTTCCATGGATGTGCAGATATCACCTTACCTCAGGGATTTACACATACGTGGTATATAGGTTGTGTCCACCTCTGTCATCATTAGATCTTTCTTGCCATGTAGTATTTACTTCAAAAGATTGCATCGTATTTTTGTGTTGGTCCAGGCCTACAACCTAGGAGCAATGCAAAAAATACCCTGTTGGAGGCCCAGTTTTTTCATAGGTGTTTACAGATGGTGTACACTGAGATTATGCAGGAATTGGATTCCATATACAGAGGTGTGGGACATATTTGCTTCTGAAAAAAAAATTGTTATGCCTATAAAAAAGAAGATGTTCTTCATGTTTCACTGTTGCAGTCATCACATTTGGGTTATCTGCTTGCATTAGCCCTCAGTTGGCCTGATTAACAAAGTTTTGGGTCCTGCGTCAGTTGCTGTCCCTTCTTCCATGACGTCAGGTCGTCAGGGGTATAAAACATGCAGCCGACACCATTACATCAGTCTTTCTTGCCGTGCGGTGCCCGAAGCAGATGCATTTCGCAAGTGTCTGTCGGATCTTTCTTTTGGTGAAACCTTGCACACTCTAAGGGAGCATTTTCTCTGGGAAAGCCAGTATTTGTCTGATTTGAAAGAGGCTTAGGGATTTCTTACTCTTACCTCAGTACAGGCCTTTAGCTGTACCTCCTGTACTAGACATTATTGATGATGCCTTTTTGGAATCTAGTTTGGCCCCTGATTCTTTGCCTCCTGCTCCCAGAAAACCTGACAGTTATTACAGGGTTCCTGATTCTCACAAGTTCCTTTTTAAAAATCCTATTGCGGATCCAGAGACTATTTCACAAGGACCCAAGGGCATTACGGCTTCTGCTGCCAAAAACCCTACCCCTTCTGATAGAGACTCCAGTCGCTGGATAGATGGGGTAAGAAGGTTTACACTCCTGCAACCTTGGCCATTAGGGCCTTCAGTTTCATATGCTGGTAAGTATCAACAACATATTATTGAATTGCTTAAACAGATAATGATGATGTTCTTCGTGTTTCACTGTTGCAGTCATTACATTCGGGTAATCTGCTGGCAGGTTGCCCTGAGTCGGCCTGATTAACAAAGTCTTGGGTCCTGTGTCGGTTGCTGTCCCTTCTTCCTTGACATCAGGTCATCAGGGGTATAAAACATGCAGCCGACGCCATTTTCATCAGTCTTTCTTGCCGCTCGGTGCCCGAAGCAGAAGCAGTTCGCAAGTACCGGTCGGCCGACTCCTGAAATTTTCGTTTTCGAGTTTCAGAACCAAAGTCTTCAACCTAAATCTAAGTACCCCATTGGGGAAACTTTTTCTTGCTCCTTACCGATGTCAGTAAAAGTTAATAATTGTATTACTTCTGGGAAGCAAATACCTCATAAGGATTTTCATTTGTACTGTATTCCTTGCCTAGGCCCTGACCACAACGTGCCTTGCTGTTCGGTTTGTGCTAAATTTAACCAACGCACTATTAAGCGTTGGTATATTTTTGCATCTGAATATTTTGGCTCAAGATTTAACTATCCAGAAATGTTGTTGGTTAGCAATCTGACTACTGGAATTCACAAAAAACGCAAAGAAAACGACAGAGACAGACGTCAAGGTCCAAATCCGACGATAAAGCTTCTCCTATGCCAGTTGCCGGTACTCAGTGAGGCACTTTCGCAGCCCCTGATACCCGCTACTTTTGATTCGCAGCCTTCTACTGAGACGCATTCGAGTCTGGTATGCCGCGAGACACATGTCTCTACCTTAGATGGGTCCGGAGCCGCTGAGCAGGCACCGGCTTCTGAGGGTGTTTTCAGGTCTAAAGATTTGTATATTAAACCGACGCCATCTTCAAAAACAAGGCCAAAACCAACTTCTGTGTCTAAAAAACCAACTCATGGGCCAAGTGAACAGGCCCCTATGCCTAAAAAACAAATTATCAAAATGGCTGAGGATTTAATTACCATGATCAGGGGTTCCCAACCCCCTCCTGCTAAGAGGCCTAGGCAAGGCACTGATTATGAATCTTCAGATCAGGTTTCCATTTCTTCTGATCAGAAATTATCTGTTCCATCTTATGAGGACTCTTCTGCTTCTCCTCCTAGGATTTTTCTTTTGGAGAAACTTTGCATACCTTAAGGGAACATTTTCATTGGGAGAGTCAGGATTTTTCAGAATCCAAAAAGAGGCTTAGGGATTTCCTTCTACCTCAGCATAGGCCTTTGGCTATACCTCCTGTTCTAGACTTTGTTGATGTTTTCTCAGAATCCAGCATGGCTCCTGATTCCCTGCTACCGGCTCCTAGTAAGCCAGACAGATATTACAGGGTTCCTGACTCCCATAAATTTCTTTTTAAAAATCTTACTGCTGACCCTGAAACAATTTCTCAGGATCCCAAGGGTGTTAAGGCTTCTACTGCTAAAAATCCTGCCCCTTCTGATAGAGACTCCAGGACACTGGATAGATGGGGTAAGAAGGTTTACACGTCTGCAACCCTGGCAATCAGGGCTTTAAACTGTCAATTTCATATGTTTAAATATCAGCAGCATGTCTTGGGCTTACTTAAACAGAAAATTATGTTGATTTCTTTGTGGAAAATAGTTACAGGATTTATTGCATTCAACTGAACAAGTTGGAAAGCATACTTTGCAATGTGGTTTTGATTCCTTGGAGGCCTCTTGGAGGGCCGCTGTAACTGGATCTGTGATAAGAAGGCATGCTTGGCTCAAGGAGCAAAATCTGCCTGATCATGTTAAAGCAAAATTGTTGGATGCTCCTTTACAACAGGACATTCTATTTTATAAAAAGCAGAAGAAGTTTTGAAAAAGATGGAAGACAAAGCTAAATCTATGCAAACTGTAAAAGATTTCCTACAAGTGTAGCCACCCTGGTTGAGTAGGCACTGACCTACTAAGAAGTGCTCCTTTCCAGTACCCACCAGAGCCACTCAGGTCAAATCCAGACACTCCAAAGGCTCCAGGTTTCAGTCACAAGGAACTTACAGAACAAAACAATGGGGTTCCTCCACCTCCAAATCTGGAAGTAGCAAGGCACCTCCCTGCAGTAAACAGTCTCAATGACTTTCCTCTGCCATTTCCAAGCACTTATCTTTTGGCAGCCCCTTTGGGGGGAAAACTAGCACTTCACACACAAAGTTGGCATCTAATTACACAGGACAAGTGGGTTTTAAATATAGTATCCCAGGGATACAGATTTAATTTCCACACGTTGCCAATTCCAAACGGATGGCCAGATCTGCCTCCAAATCAGTGGGCAGAGGCCCAGAAACAGGTTATGTCCCTCATGAATATGGTGGCTATTTAACCAGTACCAGAAAAGGAAAAGGGACAAGGTTTTTATTCAAGACATTTTCTGGTACCCAAAAAAGACAAATCATGGTGTCCAATTCTGGATTTATCCATTCTAAATACTTTCCTGGACATTCCAAAATTCAAGATGCTGACTCTACAACAGTTACTGCCTATGCTAGGCAAGGATGCCTGGTTGGTAACTCTAGACTTAAAAGAGTCTTACCTGCATATCCCAATCAGTGAATCTTGCAGAAGATATCTCTGCTTCAAAGCAGGCTATTTGCATTACCAGTTCTCTGCAGTGCCCTTTGGCTTATCTACAGTGCCCAGGGTCTTCACAAAGTGCCTGGTACCAGTAATTGCATTTTGCAGGCAAAGAAACATTCAAATTTATCCTTATCTGGACGATTGTTTAATTCAGGCAGAAAACAAGGACACTCTTCTACAGCATCTGGTGTTTGTAAAAAGGCTTCTAACTTGCCTAGGGTACACCATAAACGAAAAGAAATCACAACCGGTACCCTCTCAGAAAATTACATTCCTGGGTGCAAGCTTGAGTACAACTGGCCAGATGGCTTACCTCACGCCAGACAAACAAATCCAATTGATGATCTACTTCAAACAAGTGGCCACAAAAACCCAGTTATCTGCAAGACAAATTCTGCAGGCCTTGGGGTTCATGGCTTCCTGCATTCTTCTAATTCCATATGCAAGACTGCATATGAGGAAACTTCAATGGTCAAAATAAATGGAAAAAATGGAGAAAGCAAAAAACTAGCAACACAAGTGGTTCTCCATTAACAGGATCCAGTAAAGGCAGTCCCACGAACCGATGCTATGTATCAATATAATGGTAGTTTTCCGTCAAATACTGTTCAGTCGACAACCAATCACTGTTTTGTAAAATGTATTGAATTACAATGCGATTTAGCGCTTTCATTTCCAATACAGGAAACTTCATCAGAATGAATGGCATTGTTCTAGTTACATATTATATAGTCTGTGCTTAATTAATTTATTGCAATTAAGTCATTAATTAAAACATCAAATCACTCTGTTTAAGAAATAAAGGTACAGTACTCCATGTAAGAAAGGACAACACATAAAATATTTACAATAATTATAATAACTATCTAAAAAATGTAAAGATATATGTACATTATCTAAAACCATTGTTGAAAACCTTGCTGTTTTTGCAAATATATATATATTAAGAAAAACTCTGAGAACAAACATATAAAACAATACAACATCAGTTAGAACTGTGATGTATGAATAATGTAATGAAATAAGATAGTAATGTTGTTGTAATATACAAATAAGATAGTAGTATTATTATAATATACAATCTCTTCAACTAAAATTCATGATATAATCAGTCCTTTCAACTAGAGTTCATAAAATATACCCCTCATTTTCTAAAAAATACAAATGTATGTAATAATAATAATAATAATAATAGTTTATCAATGTGCTAAATGTCTAACAAATTTATATAATAATAATGTAACAATAGTAAATTTAGACGTTGCATTATTCCAATTCCATATGCAAGACTGCATATGAGGAAACTACAATGGTATCTAAAAAGTCTGTGGTGTCAACATTCTCAGGATCTAGAAGCAATGATTCCTATCATATCTTGCCTACCCCTAGAGTTTCTTTGGTGGGCAGAGGCCTGTCACCAAAACAAGGGACTACCATTCATACCACCCCCTGCCACCCAAACCCAAACGACAGACACATCAGACTATGCATGGGGGGCTCACCTGGCAGGGAAGGGCATTTAGGGCAAATGGAACCCAAGTCAAATGCACTTGCATATCAATCAAAAAGAAATGTTAGCTGTATAGAATGCTCTGACAGCCTTCAAGGACCACATTCTTCCAAGACAATTAATGGTAAAGATGGACAACACCACTGTTATGTGGTACATAAACAAGCAGGGGGGTACCCATTCTTACCCCCTCTGCAGTCTAGCCATGGCATTGTGGAACACAACCCTGAGCTACCAAGTGCATCTACAAGCTCAATTCCTGCCAGGAAAACTAAATACACTGGCAGACAAACTAAGCAGAAACCTCATGGACCCACACGAGTGGAAACTGGAACCAAGGATTTTCAACATGTTAACAAGCAAATGGTGGAGCCCAGATATAGACCTGTTTGCCTCCCCCCAGAACTATCAATTGGACAAATTTTGCACAAGGACAAACCAAGGACGATTTTGATTGCACCAGACTGGCCACACCAACACTGGTACCCCCTCTTGCACAGTCCGTCACTGTTGACCCCATGGCACCTGCCTCAGACTCCTACCTATTGTCTCAGCAGGAGAACCAGATTTTGCACCCTCAGCTTTATACATTGAACCTAGCAGCCTGGCTAATTACCTAATCTCTCCTTTACCATCCCTCAGTAAACCAGTGATGGATATCACTTTAGAGGCAAGGAGGCCTAGTACTAGAACATCTTATGCTGAAAAATGGAAAAGATTCTGTGCTGGAACCAATCTCAAGGGATGAGCACAGCAGTGCCCAGTTTACCTCAGATTTTACAATACTTAACTGAGATATTTCACAAGGGCCTGTCTTTCTCCTCCATCAAAATTCACGCCTCAGCCATTTCAGCTCATTATAACACAGAACCTCCCCTCTTCTCTCATCCACTGCTTAAGCAGTTCCTCAGAGGAGCCAAAAATCTACAACCACCCAGGAGAGCCCCAACTCCAGCCTGGGACCTTAACTTTGTATTGGAAAAACTCACCCTTCCTCCTTTCGAGCCAGCTGCCACTGTGGATTTAAAATTCCTCTCTTAGAAAACAGTTTTCCTTTTAGCAATCACTTCAGCAAGAAGGGTATCTGAATTACAGGTCCTCATAGCAGTGGAACCTTTTATCATCTTTCATGTGGACAGGGTGTCCCTCAGGACCAATCCCTCCTTCATGCCCAAAGTGGTATCCATTGTGGCCCTTAATCAGTCCATTCATTTGCCAACCTTCTTTCCTAATCCACAGAACAAAGGGGAATGAATACTGCACTCCTTAGACGTGCACAGACAACTTAGATTCTACTTGGACAGGACTAAACCTCAAAGGAAGTCTGACCAACTGCTGTGGCATTTTCTGCAGGGGCAGAGGGGAAGGCTATTTCAAAGCAAACCATTTCCAAATGGATAGGCCATTGCATTAATTTCTGCTACAAGCACCATGGAAAAACTATCCCACAGGGGGTCAGACCCCACTCAACCAGAGCTGCATCTTACCTCTACAGCCTTTCTCAGAGTTGCCCCTACCAGGGACATCCTAGAAGCTGCTACCTAGAGTTCTGTACATACTTTTACCAAGCATTACCATCTGCCAATTTTCTCTAAATCCAGAGCTGGCTTTGCCACTGCAGTCTTGCAGGGCCTTATAGCTGGTCCTAATGCTATCTAAATTCCTCCTCCCATCCTTAGCTTTGGGAATCTACCCAAATGTGATGACTGCAACAGTGAAACACGAAGAACATAGTACAGTTGTGTACACTTACCATAATGTAGATGTTCGAGTGTATTCACTGTTGCAGTCCTGGTTACCCTCCCTCCAGCCCCCTTTCTTCTTCTGGCTATACCGCTACTCTCTTTTACTATGCTCAAAAGCAAAAGCTTTTTGGTGTATTTGCTTTTTGTTGGCGGTATAACCTTGTATATTTATAGAGTTAATTGCTTCCCATTAGGGGGGCACCTGACATCTGGGGCAAGAAAAACTGATGTAATGGCATCAGCTGCATGTTTTATACCCCTGACGACCTGATGTCATGGAAGAAGGGACAGCAACCGAAGCAGGAGGACCCAAGACTTTGTTAATCAGGCCAACTGAGGGCTACTGCAAGCAGATAACCCAAATGTGATGACTGCAACAGTGAATACACTCGAACATCTACATTTATGGTAAGTGTACACAACTGTACTTTCCCCCACAAGGGCTTCTACCACCAGTATATCTTTTGCCTCTGCCCACAGCATGATGTAGTTATTTGCACTTTTTTAAGGGTATTCATCTGAAGACTGTCAAGAGAAGGCAGGAAGTCCTCCAGACATAACAGGCCCAACACAGATTCACAACATTATAGAGATCTTCCTCCATGTCTGTGGATTTGCAACAGTATAGAAGTGCAGATGTCCAACCTAGAGAGAAGAAAGAGACCCACATTCACAGGTAGAAGAAAAGGGGCACCCTGGAACTTTCAAATGAAGCAGTGACCTCAAGTTAGAGAGCTCCAGTTTCACAGGCACCCCCCTCCCAAAATTTGATGTCTACAACAACTGAAGGCCCTGACATTGCCCCTTTGAAGGCCATTATGCTTGCAGCCCCACATATGCCAGTGGACCAAAGACCAGGCCATGCACTCCTCATCAGATACTCGCTGTCCAGCATCTAGTGTTTTTTGCTAATTCAAGGATAAGGTGGTATATTCCACACTTATTGCTAAAGAAGGCATCCATGCCTAAAAGCCAGAATCCAAGGCTCCCCCCCTCAAGATTTCAAGCTGTCTCTCAGCTACCTACCTTCTTGAAACCCTGGCATCAGTTCCCAATGTGCTGCCTTTACCCAGACAGCTACCTGTGACTGAGTCTGTTACACATAGCCAAGTCCAGAGGCAGAGTCTTTTTAGGGATATGTTGGCTGAAGACTTCTTTCAGTTTCGCTGTAATCTGTACTCAGACCGATAGCAGCCCCTTATGTCACTAGTCCCTGTTCGTAAGAGGAAGATGTTTCATGAGAAACTTGGGCTCCTGTGATTTAGACGAAGAAGAAGAAATGGACCATAGGTTACTGCTTTCCTATCTCTTAGGGTTTGGCAGAGATAGTGAGAACATTTTGGCCTGTGTCTCGCTCTCCCAGATGACGTGAATTTTTGGAGACAGTCTCTCAGTTATGAGAACACTTCATAAGGCATTCTCAGAAGGCTTTAGTCTCCCATAGAGATACCAAGATCTTTTGGATCTAGGGCTTCCCAAGCCAATGGCTATCCCTCCATTTTAGGAAGTCCCTTTGCATGATTTCCATCCAGTAGAAATCCATTCAACTTCCTGCTCCCAAGAAGCATAAGAGACTACAGGGCTCAGGAACCTCATGAAGTTTTCATATAAGAACCCCACTGCAGATATAGATGCAGTGTCCATGGAAATTTACAAGGAAAGTAGTCTGACTCCAGGGTGAAATATTCTTCTCAATGACAGGGAAAGTGGATTACCAGACCAGTTTGGGATACATGGGGGCTTGAATGCTTAGACCTACATATTGTACAGCATCAGGAGCATGTCATCAGGCAACTTCAAGATGGCTGTGGTGGAATGCAAGATGATACCCTGAAGGTAAATATGCTTACTCAAACCCAGACTATGTTGCAGTTAAGAAAATGTGCCATAAAATCTGAGTATGTTGCTGTAAATGCAGCACTGAGGGCTGCTGCAACAGAGTGTGTTTTATGAAGACATTCATGGCTGATGAACCCTGTCTATGGCTGAGAATGTGGAGGCTCAACTTCTAACACCCCAGTAGATTAAGAGTTGCCCTTTGGACACCAGTCTTACAATATGTTTACAAGACTACAGGGTAAAGGAAAAAATATAGAATTGATCTAACACATGTATGCTCTTCACTTAGAACACTGTTGCAGTAGTAGACGGCCCAGACATCTGACTTGACTTCCAGTGCTTAGTACCAAGTGAGCTGGATGCCCACCCCTTTGGGATGTCAGGACTTCTGGAGTATTAAACAGATGTTTTCTCATGCCGTATTACATCTTTCTTGTTGCATATCACAGTATATGCATTGTTTTGCTGGTGCCTGTAGTGTGGTGGTTCAACCTGCTGTGAAGCTTGGGAATGTAGAAGATTTCCCACTGGGGAGTCTTTATCTTCTCTACTCTTTGTATGTTACTGTTTAATCTCTGGTTAAAGTAAGCTTCTGTTTAGTCAGTCTTATCATCAGACGTGTCTATAGTCATTATGTTTTCTGTTCAGGCCCAGAGAATGACATCAAAGACTGTAGGGTCTGCCAGGGATCCACTCCAAAACCATTAAAATGTAGACTGCATTCACTACAGAAGCACTTAAACAGGAAGAGACTTGAAACCTTCACCCAGACTGCCATGGCATCCTCAGGCTCATTTTTCAGGCTCCAGAATTCCAAAAGAAGCACCTTCAGGAGGTGAGTGACTATGACACTGCTAATACAGCTGAGGTATTTGACTTCCCATTATGGTTTGAAAGTGTAGGGCCTGTGAGGTACTTTTGTAGCTCTCAGCTCATGCATCTGGCTTTCCTGAGGCCTCTGGTGAAACCTATTTGAATTGTTCCTTTGGCATGATTACCTCCACATCCCACTGAGCTGATGACCAAAGTTTGACTTCTGGATCAAACATTCCATCCCAGACATCCTTTGCTACAGCATGCTTAATTTATGAAGTGAGAACTGGCATTCTGCTGTCCACATTAAGGAGGGTGTCACTGGCCATAAGGTGGAAGTCCAAGGACTTCAAGGTGGTCCTGCCCATAAAAAGGACCCAGTAGGTGAAACATAAATCACACGATCCAGGCTCCCTGCAGGCACTAGGTGGGTCCTTTGCCATACCCCAAACCCAGGCTTCCTTTACAGTGAATCACTTTGAATTAAGAGTTTCTGCATGCCCTACAAAGCATACAGCCAAGTGCAGGTGACTGGAATCTTCTTTGGTAAAAGGAAAATAGGGCATTCTTGTGAACAACATAGAGAGAGAGGGACTCCTTTAACAGTGATGGGGAAGATTTAGATTATTCATCTCAGATAACTTCTCCAGTAGTCTGTGATACAGACTATTTATTTTGCTTTTTCTACAGAAGTAATCTCAGAGAGACTGTTGATGGAATAAAAGGACACTTCAGATGGTAGCCAAATGAGGTATCAGAAGCACAGTAAAGGTACTTTGAGTTACTAGGCCTTTGGCTTTTCTTCTGTTTTGGGCATGCTAGAGGATTCTTTCTTTGTAACCTGTGAAGGAACCAGACACCCAAGTCCCTTGTCCTAAGAAACTGGATAGGTGTTATAGTTTCCAAGGGCCCTATAAATACTCTTACAAAAATCATCTGGTGGATCCAGCCTTATTGTTTGTGAACCAGGAGAAGGGGTTTAAAAGTCCAGGGTGGCAGCAGTGGGGTCTGTAGTCATAAGGCCTTCTCAGCTGAAGCTACAGTCCCTTCCAGAGGATATCAAAATGCAGATTCTTAATGTCCCACAAGACACAGACCTAAGCTAGAGGATCCCAACGGGTAAAGTATTTTAAAAGATGGAGGAATTATGGTGAGTGTTAAGCAGCTAATTCACTTCCATGTGTGGTAAGTTAAATTACCCTCCTAAAGCAGGACTTTACTACTGCAGGCAAAATAAAGATAAGCCAGTGAAAGGGGGAGGGGGAAAGGGTCAGTACAAGAGAAAGTGGTAGGGGAAACCAGATGGGTCTTCCACCCCTAGAAAGCAGCAGTGACTTCTTGGATAATCACCCCCAACCCCCAACTCAACTGTGTCATTTTCTGATTTCCCCCCAAACATACCAGAATTGCATAAAGGCTCACAGAATGCCTACAAAACTGGGAGGGTGTCACACAAAGCATATGGGTCATGCAGGTCATAGTTTAGGTTACAGGCTAGAGTTAATAAAAAGGCCAAAGGTGGCAGGTGTCTCTCCTGTGCCAAAGGAGCAAGTAACCCCCCCCATTCAGTAGGAGCTCCTTTCACTAGGAAAATAGACAGTACCTTAAAAGACCAAAACAAGAGGCTCAACTTGAGACTTTCTGGTTTGCAGAAAGGCAGGCCTTGGAGATCCATCCATTCTGAACCTGTCAAAACTCAGTACCTTTTTCACAGTGGCAAAATGCAAGATGATAACCCTGAAGGCTCTGTAGCCCCTTTAGTATTGACAAGCCCAGACTGTAAGTTTAGATGTCAATGCTACCTTCCTTAACATCCATGTTCACAAAGACTACAGGCACTTTCTCAGATATGAAGTAGTGAGTTATCACTATTAGTTTAACTCCTAGCCCTTCAGGTTAGTTATTTCTCCCAAAAGTGCCTGGCTCCAATAATTGTGTATTGCAGGGCAAAAGGCATCCACATTTACCCCTTCTTACATGTCTGCCTCATCAAGGCACTTTTTCAGTAATAGGAGGAGAACAGAGCTCTCAATTTCACCATGGAATACTTCAGTGTCTCAGGTTCCTCTTCAGCTTTACAAAATCAAACCTTGCTCTCTTCAAGAGTGTTATATTTCTGTGGCTGCTTCAAGACTTTAGTTGGCAGAAGACATTTCTCCTCTAAATGAAGGTGGAGTATTTGGAACAATGCTTCCATAAATGAGCACAAGAAGGGAAGGTGTCCGTCAGAGAGTGCCTCACTACCCAGGAATACATGGCCTCTGCTATCTCCATGGTACCACTGTCCACACTGCATATGAGGAGACAAGACTGTAGTTGTACCTGAGATGCATCTGAAATGAGCACTCCCAGTCCTTGAAAGAAGTGATTCCCATCTTACTCTTCATTTCCAAGGAGCTGAAATGATTTGCCCAAGGCAGGCCAAAGATGGGAGTTTCTTTCAGTCAGAAACCCCCAACTAGATATTAACAACATATGCTTTGGACATAGACTAGGAGGCATAACATACAGCAACTCAGAATCCAAGACCTGTGGAATGCAGCCTAAAGGATGAACCATACAAGTCTGAAGGTAATGATGGCCTTGATAGAGGCATTGAAGGCCTTAACACCAATATGGAAAAAAGGCAACTCTCAGGTAATTATGTACAGTGTGACACTCTTATGGTATGTCATCAGGCAGGGAGGGACACGGTCATATTTCCTTTGCAGGTCAACCACGACTGCCTGGCCCACAGCACTGTAGTTTCAGGTGCCTGCATTCATTCTCTGTCATTAGAACACAGTGGCTGATCAACTCAGCAGGGTTAAAGGTAGAGTAGATCCACACAAATGTATTATCATCATCATCATTATCAGCCCCCTTTTTCCCATTTTTCTACATGGTGTCGAGGTATCGTGTTAACTGTCGTCAACTCTCTGGATTCAGTGCCACACTCCTGCCTTCTTCAACACTCATGCCTGACTGTCACAGATCTTCTTTCACACAATCCATCCACCTCTTTGCTGGGCATCTTTGCTTCCTCTTACCTTCTTCCTGTCTGTCCCAAATCATCCTCACCAGATTGTCTTAAGCTTTTCTACACATATGCCCAAACCACCGTAATCTGTTCTGTTTGATCTTTTCTGCAATTATAGCTACTTTGGCTTCTGCTCTTATGTCCTCATTTCTTCATCTGTCCACAGTGTGCATCCTATCCAGTTTCTCAGGCACTTCATTTCCATTGCCTCTAGCTTCTTCAACTGTTCTGCCTTTGGATTCTGTACCGCACAGTAGTACTGGTCACACCAATGTCTTGTACACCTTACTATTCAGCTTCTTTGGCATTCTTCTGTCATAGACTACACCTGATACTCTATGACAGTTGGCTGCAGCCCCTCTGATTCTAACTTTGACCTCTTCATTCAGACTTCCCATCTCCTCAGCTACTCCTTCCAGATACTTGAAGCTGTTTACCTGTTCCACTATCTTCCCTTCTATCTCTATTCTCAGTTTCTTCTGATTTCCCCAATTTGCTGCCATTACCACCATCTTATCTGTGCTTAGTTTCATCCCATGTGCCTTCAGATCTGCATTCTATTCTCCTTTCCTTTGCTGAAGTTCTAGGTCAGTCTGCCTGTACTGCCACATCATCTGCATACAGCAGCTTTGTTGATCCGTCCCCTCCAACCTGTTTGCTAATGTAGTCCATCACCAGTATGAATAGCAGTGGTCTCATAGCTGAACCGTGATGGACACCCACACCCACTGGGAACCCTTCTGTAAGGCCTAACACTGTCCATAGTTTAGTCACTGGGTCCTTGTACATAGCCTGCATTAATTCTACCAATGTTTCTGGAACTTCAAACCACCACAGCACTGCTCAGATCAGCTTTCTTGGGACCTTGTCATATGCTTTCTCCAAGTCTAGGAATGCCTTGTTGGACTCTCTCTTCGTCTCTAGCTTCTTCTCAGGTATCTGTCTCATTGCAAACATCGGGTCAGTTGTGCTGCATCCTGATCTGAATCCAGACTGCTCATCTCCCATCTTACATCCTACTACTCTGCGTATCCGTTTGTCAATCACCCTGTCCAGAACTTTCATGCAATGTGATAGGAGTTTGATGCCTCTGTACTGCCCACAGTTGTGGATGTCCCCTTTGTTCTTGTACACTGGCATGAGTATGCTTATTCTCCAGTCATCTGGGATACGATTTTCTCTCCACACTGCTGTTAGTACCCTCAGGAGCCATTTCTCCCCTATCTCACTCAGCATCTTTATCATATCTGCTGTGACCTCATCTGAGCCTGCTGCTTTCCTTGACTTTATCTTCCTTAGTGCTGTTCTTACTTCTTCTAGGGTGCGCTCCTCTTCTTCTCTCATTGTAGGCTGTTTCTGGGGCACTACAGCTTCTGTGGGGTTTTCTTAATTCAGAAGCTGCTGGAAATACTCATTCCATCTGCCTTCGATCTCCGCTGGGCTGGTGAGCAGGTTGTTGCTGACATCCCTTATGAAGGGTGTCTGACTATCTTCTTTATCTTTCTGTCTTTGCCTTGCAATCTGATATAGTTTCTTTGTGTCCCTTACTGAGTCAATTTCCAGAAGTTGTTACAGTGCCTCCGATGCCCTATTCTTTGCTATTGCAACTTCTTTCTTAGCTTCTTTGTTAGCCAACCAGTAGTCCTTCCTAGCCTGGTCAGTCTTTTCTGTCTCCCACTTCTTCCTGCACTCATTTTTTTCTTTTGATGACTTCCTGGACTTCTGCATTCCACCACCAACTTTCCTTATGTACCGTATTTCCATACCTGGCTTGGCCACATATCTTTTCTGTAGTCCTAACACATACTGTTTTTAGGCAGTGCCATTCTTCTTTAACTCCACCTATTTCCTCCTGTTCTTGGGGTGCTAGAGCCCTGAGTAATTCCTTGAACTATTGTACTTTCTCTCCTGTCAACTTCCAGGTCTCCAGCCTGGTCTCTGTTGACCTTAGAGCCTTCTGTGACTACAGCTTGCAGCTGATTGTGGCAACTAGTGGTTTATGCTGTGGGCCGACTGTTTCACTGGGGATGACTTTGCAATCATGGATTTTGCCCCAGTGCCTTTTCCTTACTAGGAGGAAGTCTACCTGAGTTGCATGTTGACTACTGTTGTGACTGTCTCTCTTTCTGAACCATCTGTTGGCTACTATCGAGCCATTTGCCAGACAGAAGTCTAGAATGGCTTCTCCTATTTATTCCTGTTGCCCCACCCATGTGGACCCAGGCAGTCCTCATATCCTGTCCTTCTGTCCCAATATGTGCATTCAGTTATCAACACCAATTCATGTTGTCCTGCTTTTATCTAGTAGGTCCTGCAACTGTTGTCTGAATGCATTCTTTCTCTCACTGTCACAACCCTGCTGTGGGGCATAGGCTGAGATTATGAATACTGCCCTATCATTACACTGGAGTCTGATTGCCATGAGTATGTCATTAATTCTGATGACATCCCTTACTGCCTTCTGAAGCCTCTCTCTAACCACAATTCCTACACCATGTTTAGCCTGCACTCCACCTGAGTAATAGACTCTGGATCCCAAGCCAAGTGGCTTTGATGCACTGTCCTTCCATCTCATCTCCTGGATACATAGAATGTCCAGCCTCCTCCATATCATCATGTCATCCACTTCCAAGCTGCGTCCTGTCAGTGAACCTACATTAAGCATAGCAATTCTCAGTTCATGTTTGGCAGGTTGGTTGGTTTTACGTCCAGCTTTCACTCAACAGAGCTATTCCAGGTAACCCAGGCTGGGCAACTAGACACCGGCCAGCCAATAGCTTATTGACCCAGGGCTGCTGGGCTTTATGGTGGGCACACACTGGCCAATAGTGGCACATATACCCCTCCCACTATTAGCACAGGTCCCTGGAGTGGGTTAGAGTAGGCTGGGTCCTCAACCCACTTATCACCGGTAACTACCCATGCCCAATTTTTGGCGACATTAGTCAACATGACCGAATCACTTAGAGCCGTATTTTACACCGTCGAGTGGCTAGCCCTGCCATGACATGCAGTCTGTGATCCATGTTCTCCTGTCTTGAGGATACTGCGCACCACAGTATATGCCCAAAGTGGTTGGTCTGTACAACTCTTCCCCCTATAGGGCACCATATAGAGTCTGTGCTGCTACCCACAGCTCCATTCATAGGTGAGTTTAAGACTGAAATACTCAGCGTGTTTTTCGGACATCGGAGAAACCCCATGGAGACATAGGGAAAACATGCAAACTCCAAACAGGCATTGGTCAGAGGTCAGGATCAAACTTTGTACATGGTAGACAAAGACCTTAACCACTAAGCCATCTGATCATGTATGTTATACTGGAATGTCTTTCTTCAGTTGTCACATAGGTAGGCTGTTCCAGAGATAGCCCTGTTTGCCTTGCCAGTCCAAGCAACAGACTGGTAAAAAATGTTCTGATCAAGAGTACTCTTCACGTAAGCTTGGGTGATAGATGCCTTCTCCTTCAAATGGACAGGTGTTTTCCACTGTGCATCACAGTAAGGCGTTGTCCTGTTCGATTCTCAGCTAGAGCGTCTTCTGTGGGGAGACATGCGTGAATGGGCGTACCTTCATTGTAGGTTGTGCATCAGGGCTGGCAACTCTGCACGTAAAAGTCTACTGCCAATCATTAGCGGACCGGAGTTCCGCTGTGGCAACCCCTAACCGGGAAAAGCCGAAAGACACAACCACATTCTATTTTGAACACCCTCCTCCCTAGGGTGATGTACAAGATAAGGGAAGAGCGAGCACTGGTTCATCATCCTCATGGTGATATATAGGAGAGAAACATTCTGCACTGATACTGCTAGTGGACCTCCTGTCTCAGATTAAGTAGCCTTTCATGAATCTCAACCAGGAAACATTGAGGTTCACACCTTAGAGGATCCAAATCCCTGGTCCTTCATGGCCTACTTTACAGACATCATGCAAGTAAACTTTGGGACTAGAATGCCTACCAGTAGGAAATTCTGCTTATCCAAATGTAAAACGTTGGTGCCAGAGAAAGAATCATTACCCTAACAATGTATGGGTCTTAGTGATACTTTAGTACTTAAATTAACTTTTTAGAGCAGGGTTGGCCTGTGCTTCCATCAGAGTATGCCTGCTGATGGATCCACCCTTGGCATATCAGCTATCTCTCCAGCAGTTTGACTCCACCAAGAAGAAAAGTTGCTTCTCCTTGGGTACCTAAGCTAAGACCTTGGAAAACTGTCCAGTCACCCTTTGCAGCTGCAGCCTCTCTCAAGTTTTTTTCTTCTTTCCTAATCCACAGAACTGGAGAAATAGGATACTGCATTTCCTGGTTTTACATAGCCAACTGTGATATTGTTTGCCTAGAATTTGTAGAAGTTTCAACCAGTTGAACTATTAAGCTACATAGTACTAGTGGAATTACTGCTATTGTGGCATTACAGATTCTGCACACAGGCTGTTTTAGAAACAACTTCTTGGTTATCTGCCTACACTTTCTCAAAGCATTACAAGCTGTTTATTACAGGGCAAGAGCTGGGTTTGCTGCAGCAATACTGTGGGGTATATATCAATCCAGTCTTTGTAGCTCCCTTTCTGAATAGGGCTCTGAGAATTGTTCCAGTAGACAGGAGTACTGAATCAGCAGTTTTAAAGAGCGTTGTACAGTTGTTTTAAAACTTACCATAAAGGTAGGAGTTCGAGTACATTACTTTTGAAGTATTGTTTCTCTCCCAACAGTCCTGTCATACTGGGCCTGCTCTGGTCTGAATGCATTTTGGGTAGCCCTATCTCTCCTTTCATCCCCTTACTGTAGCACATGAGGGTCTTTTCTACTCTGTACTCCTCATAGGTTTTCCAGGAGCTGATCTTTTACCTGTCACCACACATGGCTGTGCTTCATGGGCAAGAATATTGTAATTTGGTGTGAGTGAATGTCAGTTTTATACAGGAGATTGTGATATCCTGGAGGGATGGGCACCCACCACTCCTGAAGAGGAAAGGATGCAGAGTTCTAGAAGTCAGGCTGAACATCCAAACCTTTTATAGCAGAGTTCTAGTAGTCAGGACTATGACATCTGTGATCTACTTGACAGCCACTGTTCTTGTAAGTTCTTACACAGTTGTAATTTCACTCCCTATCCTCACATATAACAGAAATTATACATCTAAGCAAGGAGCTCAGTGTTAGAGGTGTGTGTGTTGGGTGGGGGGGGGGGTTGGGTTAAGCTGCCAAAACATGGGAAAGCCATTAAAAAAATGAAGTGATGGTGAGAAGTTAGAGACAGGCATAGGGACCCTCAAGGCTCAGACCCCAAGAGGGAGCAGGTGTGAAAATACCATCCTCCTCCATTTCCCACCCTGAAATACTACTGTGGCCTTCTTGCCCAACCTCTTCCTCTCATTGTCCTCGGATAAGGGACTAACAACCTCCATTGGTCAAGCATAACTTCAAACAAGTCAGTACTCTGGATTGAGTGCACTCTATTTCACATCTATGCCAAGAATGAGAGGGCCATCATCTGCACCAAAAGACCAGGAACATCTAGTCCTACCTCTGCCTTAGCAGAGATGTTACTCCAATGGGGAGAGGAGTTGAAGCACTTTACTTCAGACTATTCTTTGTTCCAAGAAAGGAGAGGTCCTGGAGAAGCATTCAGGACCTTTCAAGGCTAAACTAATTTGTATTTGAATTCAGTATGTTGACTTTACAGGCCCTTTTGACCATCCTGGAGTCTCAGGCCCTACTGGTCACATTAGAGGTCAAGGATACCTTATATTTCAAAGGGCACAGACAATAACTGAGTTTTGTGGCTAGTTGAGGGAGGGGGCTTTGTCGTTATCCTTGCCATTTTTTTGGCTGTTGCATCCATAGTTTGTTATGAAATATCTAGTGCCAGTCATGTCTCACTGCAGGACAGTGGGTGTTAACATTTACCCTCTCTAGACCACTACATGATCCCAGCCCAGTCCCAGGAGGAGATGCAGAAGGCACTTAAATTCACCGTAGATTCCCTGAATGAACAGAAGACAAACTTTTGCCCAATCAGGAGTATTTTCTCATGGATACCAGCTCAGCAAGAATTTACCTACCACAAGGAAATGTGGAACCTTTTTTGGTCTTTTTACTGGACATGATATGGAATTTAGGGATGAAAGCTAGGGAATCCTGAGCATTCTGAGCCACATGACATCCACCGTACTTAAGGTGCCTACAGCCAGACTGCACATGAGAAAACTAGTATTGGCAGACTCAACCTCTGGAACAGGCCATCCCAGTCTTAACCTGTATGGTGAATGAAATAGAATGGTGGGTACACCAAGTCAGGAAGGAAGGAAGAGGCTATACTCTTCAGACCACCCATCCCAAAACCAGAATGTCAAAGTGCAGGGTACCCAGAATACAGATGAGCAGAGCTGCCCATGTCTGCTGTGAAAGCCTTCAAGATGGTCTGGAAATCTAGGACTCTTGTCATAACAGACAGCAACATGATCTTGTTGTACAGAAACAAAAAGGTGGGGTACATTTATCAGCTGTGCAGGCTAACCATGCATGGCTGGAAACGAGCCTGCTGAACAGGGATATAGTCTTAGACCATACAAATTTGGGTTTGCCAGAGATGTACCTCTTTGCTTATACAACCATCTAACAGATGACAAAATTCTGCCCTAGACCTCCACACAGACAGGTGTAGGGGAAAGGGTGTCTTCTCCCTATACACAATGGGTATGTGTCTGTATGCTTTCCCTTGCTGTGCTCACACTCTCCAGAGTAGTTCAGAATTTGAAGGAGTAGAGACCAGAAGTTAGTCTGATTCTGACTGCCCTTTTCTGCCTAGTGTTGCACTTTTTATGAAAAATCTTTACTGCTTCCTCAGCATGTGAACATCCTGGCTTAATGCAGTGGGGGTGCCTAATATACCAAACTGTCCACACTCGGACTAGCAGCTTGGAAGTTATGACCCTGCAACCCTTTGACCACTTTTGTTTTTTTTGAAGATTTGCAAAACTTCATGATAGGAGGCTAAGCCCAGGGAAATCATACCTAACTAAATGGAAAAGATTCTGTCTTTGGTGCCAAAGGGGGAACCAGCTTTCACAGCTAGTGGATGTGCTTGTGGTTCCAAACATTTGTCTGAGCTCATGCCTTAGTGAATGTACATCTCTTGGCTGTTTCAGCATGCCTGCCTACTGACCTCCCTTCCACTGTCATCCAAGCATCTAGCAAAATATGAATCAGTTGTTGAGGGGCATGATCTACTTGAAAGAGAGCGGCTCTAGCCTGGCACCTCGGTTTTGTGTTGGAAAAACTGTGACTTCTAACACTTTCTGAAACAGCAGCATGTAGACCTCTGAAATCCCTTACTGGGAAAATAGTATTCCTAATAATTCTCATCTCTGCTAGGTGAGTTTCCGATCTGTAAGCCCTCATAGAGGCATTTCCTGCAGTTGAATAGAGATAGGGTGACATTGTGTAT
This sequence comes from Protopterus annectens, assembly GCF_019279795.1. Taxonomy (NCBI): domain Eukaryota; kingdom Metazoa; phylum Chordata; order Ceratodontiformes; family Protopteridae; genus Protopterus; species Protopterus annectens. The sequence continues at coordinate 653,666,583 of NC_056735.1, forward strand.
TAATTACAGTAGAGAGTTGATTATCTGAATGTGGATTATCATAAATGCCAATTATCCAAACTCAGCCTTCCAAAGTTTTTGGGTAGGAAAAATCATAAAGTCTGACTATGTAAACATTGTACGTATTCGCTTGTGCATGTTTTTTGAGCTTGTAGCCTGCTCATGTGTGAAAAATATTCTTTGTCTACTGGAATCACTAAATAGTTGAAAAGTATGTTCCCTGTGTGCAGAAAAAACAAGATTTTAGAAGTTTTTAATCCGGTTCAGTGTATGTTTGATTATCCGAACTACCCTAAGTCCCAATTAGTTTGGATAATTGACTCTCTGCTGTAACTCTTTCGTTATGCAAGAAGTCATTGCAGGGTAACTATTGCCTATATTGTTCAACTTCAAGAGTTTTTTTCCTAATCCAAAAAAAAAAAAAAACACTCCTCTGATGTGCGTACATGAGAAACTATGTCGATAAAAGTAAGCCTTTCAGGGGAAAAAAAAGAGCGGTTTTCTTGTTTGTAGAAACAAAGCAAGAATTGCCAGTGACAAAATATAAGTATCTCAAAATTAACATAAGCATTGTATTGACTTTGCTAGAAAATATATAACATGTGTTTACCTGGCATAATGGTTAAGGTATTTACCTGGCAAACACAAGGTGCAGGGTTTGATTCTCACATGGGGTAATTGGCTAGGCTTAAAATGGCCCACAAGGGGCAATTAGCCTAGTACTAACCTATGAACCTATAACGTTGTAGGAGAATGACAAACCCCATACTATAAGGGGCACTGCTACTTCAACAGCTTTTTTGAAAGAGGATAGTACCCAGGACATTCTCGAAGAAAACACTTGGTCCTTACTTTATACGTTTTGAAGATATTACATGATTAATGCAATATCTAGGACTTGGGATGCATTTGCCCCTGCTGTCTTGAGGGACATATTCCTTTCATAATCTGGTCACTGAGCCAGCAACCCACATTGACTGGATAAGTTTTGGGATTCTTCTTTGAAAGTTTTGACTTCAAAAGTGACTCACAAAATACATAGGACAGTTGTGGAGACAACTCACTGTAGTTGTAGATGTTCCTGTGGTCACTGTTGCAGTTCTGCTTTCACTCTAGTACAAATAGAATATAAGCAAGCAGGGCAGGTACCTATTCCCCATTTACTCTTCTACCTTGCCCCCTTCTGTCTCTGTTTAGGTTCTTTTAGGAGGGCTTATATTTTCTGTGTCACATACTTCACCTCAGTAGTATGCAAGTCCTGCAGACTGTTGACATAGCATGATATGGCGAACCCTAATGTACGTTTGGCTCTCCCCCACTTCGGAGCAAGTAATAAGTAAAGGTAGTGCAGACAGGTGCCACCTCTACAACAGGTACATGGAAATGTGTAAGATAAGGTGATGTCAGCTTAGTTATGGGGGAAGGGGTCTCAGTTCTGAACAGTCATATATTAGCTGAAATATTCGTTAAACCCAACACCTTTCTACTGGGGGACTTCAACTATCCATTAATAAACTGCTGACTTGCACTGCCAGTGGTCATCATTTCCAATGCTTCCTTGAGATTATAAATTCTAACTTTGATTTAAAAATAGTTAACCTTCTTACTAGGTGCCCCAATATCCTTGATCTCGTCCTAATAAATGTGGTCACTTCTTGCAAATCTCCATATGTATCATCCTGCCTTGTTAAATCAGACCATAAATTAGTGACCTTTTTTCTTTAAAACTGGTTACACTTTCCTTGTAAATACCTATGTATTTAGGGACTTCTCAATAGGAAAACTCCTTCAGTTACTCGATGACCTAAATAAATTCCACTGTAATCCACTGATGGATCCCAGTGCTAAAGCTGCTGCCATACCTCCGATTTCTGCTCTCACTTAAATAGTTGTATTGCTGTGGCAGTCTCTGTCTGCACCAAGTGTAATGAGAAATTTAAAAACAAACTTCATATGGTGGAGTAACTATATCAGTAAATTATATTAAGAGAGAGACATTGCTTAATGCTTGTAACAAATCTCATTGTACCTGCAGTAAGACCCCACTTAAGCAAACTAGTAAAGATCTTAAAGGAACCGTTAGGAAGCTCAAAGATTATAAACTTAAAATAGCCACTAAAATCAAAAATAACCACAAATCATTCTTTAACCATGTCTGTTGAAGTTAAGACTTAACATCTAACAAATGTTTGGAGCTAGTTGACGATAATAGAACACTGTGACCCAAAGGAAAGAGCTAATATTCTAGTTGGCAAATTCAGTGCGCATTTTATTCCACCCACGTATCCAACTGTTCTGCAGATTCCAATCAGCCACACCATTTAATTACTGTGGAACAAGTTCTGTCTCTGCCCTCACAAAAGCTAAGCACACCTCATCCATGGGCCCAATAGTATGCCAGTTTACCTGATTATCAGTGCTAAACATGACCTGTCTGAACCCCTACTTAACTTCTTTAAGCTTCTCCACTGGTTACATTCCTGAATGTGTGTGTGTGTAAAATAATTTTTTCTCCATGTGCCTTCCTTCTGAAGGTCTAGATGTGTATGAGGAAATAGGGCCTTACTTGCATCGATCTGCACTAGCCACAAAGCCTTTGGAGCTGGGTTGCCATTGCCTGTTAAGGTTACCTATGTGTTGGGAGAAGATGATTGCCTTGCTGCAGGTGGCCTTGGAAAGTTCATTGTCATCATCCATGGCCGCTTTTCTGGAGGGGGGCAAAGACTTCTCTTTGGAGAGTGCTCTGTGAGGGTCTGCCCTGGTTTTCAGGCATCAGTTGTGGAAGCTAGTTGGTGTCTGAGGTATGGTGGCAATTGGATGCTCACCTAAGCAACACGTGGTGTACTTTCTGGCCTGGGTTATGGAGTCACATCACTGTCTGATGACCAAAGAAGCAACTGGCCCTTAACATTGGCCATCCAGACAAATAATGCCTAAATTTGTTTTCCTCTGGCCAGCTTGGCATCTGCCCATGCCAGGACTGTACCCTGTCCTCAACCTGATGTTTTGTTTCCCTTATATGTCAGTTCCAATTCTTTGTTCATTGTTCAGCCTTCCTATCACCATTCGTCCACTCTCTGTATGTCTTTGTACATCCACTGTCCTCCCAACCTTTTATATGTGTAGTATCCCATCTGTCTGTGTCTGTGTTTTATGTTTCTCTAAGTGCCCCTGCTATCTAGCCTTCATCCTCTGTCCCATCCATAGCCTTATATCATTGCCTTCCCCATCTACCCTCCTTTCTTGTTAGTGAAAAGAGGGATTATTTCCCACAAAAAAAATTACCCTCCCCCATGCCTTTTGTACCTTATGGTTACTCTTGTGTTTTTCCCTCTGTTTTCTGTTCTCCCCTTTTGTACTTTATGTACCCCCATTTTTTCCCATTTCCTTTGATGCGCACATCCACAGTGATCTGCCTGATGTTCACTGTGCTGCTGCCCTTGTGCTGAATGAGTGTTACTTGCAACTGTTCTTGAATAATCATTCATTTTGCTGCACTAGCCTGTTTCCTTGTGACGTAGGTTATGTTGCTGATGAGCCTTACTATAGCGGTACTCCCAGATGTCAGGAGGCCCAGTTCAGCTTCACACATTTCTAGTTGAGAATACAACAGCATCAGCATTTGAAGCAAGGGTATGATAGGTACTTGAGGAATCAGGTCAGCAACAGACTGATCAAATGAAGATGCTAGTGCTTATTGGAATAAACATAATATACTGCTTTATCTGTTAAATTTAGTTTAGTATAATCTACTATGTAAAGCAAAGCGCTAGCCACAATTAAGCAACTCCCAATTTTTTTTTAAGTAAGATGGTGGCAGTGAAGACTGTTGCCTCATTATTAATTAATATAACAATGTATTTATTTAAAGCAGAAAAATATGGCTTATTTATAACATTACCAGCATGCAGAACAATGTAATGTATATAGCAAGAGTTTTGATGTTTCCTCTTTCATATGGTCAGCTTAATATGGAACTTTGCAGTTATGACTATAAAGAGGAATGTGAAGCAGAATTGATGCATCTAAAATGTTTCCATAGTATTTTAAGTATGTTAGTAGTGCTTTGTTTTTTTTTTTTTTTAAGTGGCAGTTTGACCTGGAAATGCAAAGCAAATGAAATTGCTAGTGCGTGTTTGTATACACCTCATGCTTATCACCCTGGTTCACTTGTTAAACATTTTCTTTTAGGTGATTTTTTTTTTTTACAATAGCTGTTCTGTATGATAATCATATTCCTCTGAAAATGGGAGAACTGAGTGATATGGCCAAGTAGACTACCAAAAAGTAAAGCAATAAGTTTATAAAGACCTCATGAACCAGTGGTTATAGTTCTTAAATACTGTCTTTATACTACTGAGTTTCTAATTTTATACTGATCCTTTGTTTTTAATATGTAGGATTTAGAATAGCTGCAGTATAATTCCAAAGGGTAGTGGCTGACACCTTTCTCCCATTTACTTGGTAACTTGCTGGCTTTATACTGGTTGCATCAGCAGTACTTAAATACAATTCATGCTTTTTTATTTACCTAAATAATTGCTAGTACTTTGCTATGTAAAATAGCTGCTTGATGGGTGAAGGAGAAAAGTAAAATTCCTATCCTAATTGGAGTTATCTTAGGATCTTGTAAATATTTGAAAAATTTGAAGGTTGCATATTTCTGTTCTTTATCAAATCTTACCTGGTGGTATGGTGTAGACTGTTGCTTGGAAACTTACTGACCTCCACCTTTTTTGCATGCTTTTAAAACTCCACTCTACTAATAGTTCAGACTGATAAAATATTTTCCAGTGAAATTCTGTTAACATTTATAGAACCTCGGAGCCTCTAAATCATATGCTGTCTTCATGTCATTAACTTTTGAAGACTAAAATCAGTAACCTGGAAATTGACAAAAGTGGAATTACAAAGCAATATTTGTGAAACGGGACATAGCAAGATAATCTGGAAATATTGGACTTGTTTGGACTTTGTTAAACATGTAGGGGACTCTACAGCATATGCCCTACTTCATGTTATTAATGTTCGGAAAAATACTCAGGAGAGGGAAAGAGTTAACTGTTGAGTAAAACATTTTTTTTCTTAACAGTATTACTTAAGTGCTTGCATGATTTTCTCTGCATGTTATAAAGTACATTTTTTTCAGTTATTTTCAAGTGTAATGGGGATACTAATGTAAATAGGTGCTTCTGTTTATACTTTTTGTTTCTTTTTCCCTTTGTCTCTCTTTCTCCTTGTTTAGTTTTAAGAAATGTAGGCACTGCAATGTAAACAAGGGGGGTGGTTAAAAGAGCATGACAAAAGAAAAATGTGTGCTTTTTCTCATTCTTGCATTGGGGAATTGACTGTGTTAAGGCCTTCAGTAACAAGATTTGACAGAAAGCAAGTAAATGAAAAAGAATATTGAATAGTATAAGTATAAAGTATAAGTATAAAGTCCTGTATCTGGTTCTCATGTCACTAGCAGGCAGTCTGATAAAGAGAAGTAAATGGCTTGGAGAAAATGTTTTCTGAACGCATTCAAGTTCTTTCCCAGATGGGAGAGCTATACAGATAAGGAAAAAACAGACAGCACTTAATAGAATCATTGGGTCTATCATACGTCTTAGCATGGATAAGCCTTCTTTATGTTCAACTCGAGTCTGTGTGTGGCTGTCAGTTTGGAACCTGTGTTCTTATTAAGGGAGTAAAACTTCAACATTTGAAGATGTACATAAGTATTGTGTGCTAAAATTAAGTTACTAGGTTTTAGAGGGGTGTTGGGGGTACGTGTGTGCATTTTTATTTGAGGGTTTTCCATAAAACAAAAAGTTCTGCAAGATGTGACATAGGCTCAAATGGAGATGACAATGAACAGTTATATAAAAGATTAACCTGCCAAACTGTGCATGCATGTAACACAAAATCTGGAGCTGTTGTACAGAAAAGGTGGGAATAATCCCTCAATAATATAATTCTTTCTATAATGTCTTTAAATGTTAATAGTATCGCAGATGAATCCAAAAAAGAAAGAGTAGTGAACTGTATTAAAAAAATAGCTATGCTGCAGGAGACACACTTGGAAAGAACTGAACATGTGAGTTTGATAAAGAAAGGTTTTTAGTATGGTTATACAGTGGAATACCTGGGGCAAATAAAGAAAGGTGTACTTGTATTTGCAAGAAGAGCTCCAATAGTAATAGAAGAGGAAAAAAGACACTAATGTTCGATTTGTAGTACTAAGGGGCTACTGGCAAGGGAGGAAGATTACACTAGTATGTATTCATATTCCACCGAAAACTGCTGTAATAGAGCTAAAGAAATTCTGGGAGAAATAATCAGCTTTCAGCAAGAAATATTACTTAATAGGTGAGGACTGGAATTTGATTTGCAACAATGAAGGTGTGTCTGGGGGTCCCAGAAAGGGAAATATAACTAAGGAGGGTAGATTTTTAAAGAAAGTTATGAAAATGTTTGTCATGGAAGATGTAAATTCAGTACTAGGAATTCGGAATGAATTTACATATTTTTCCCCAAGATACAAAAACTGGGCTAGCCTAGACAGAATTTACATTGGTGGGGCCGCGGTGGTGCAGTAGTTACATTGTCGCCTCACAGCAAGAGGTTCTCCTGTTCAGTTCTCAGCTGGAGTGTCTTCTATGCAGAGTCTGCATGTCCTCCCTGTGGTAACATGGGTTTCCTCCAGGTGCTCCAGTTTCCTCCCACATTTCAAAGACATGCAATAAGTGGATTGTACACTTTAAATTGGCTGTAGGTGCAGGTGTGTGTGCAAGTGAGTGGTACAGTTAACTAACGAGGCAGGGCTATCCACCCGGTGGTGTAAACATTGGCTCGACATGATTGTCACTGTTGAAAGTGAGACCCAGACCCCATATGCAAAATGGGAAAAAAGGGGTTAAGGATGGATGGATGTGTATTTAAGTGAAGGTGTTGATAACTATTTCGGATCATGCACTAATAATAACTAAAATAAAAACACAGGGTAATGAAATAAAAATGAGACACTGGTGCTATCCCACCCATCTGTTGAAAAGAGAGGAATTTAAGGAATGGGTAGTGGAAATTATTCAGGAGCTATTAGAGAAGATAGAAACTTCTTCTGAAAATATAGCTAGGGAGTGGGATAAAATTGGAATTTAAAAATAGGGTAGAAATAAAAGAAAGGGAGATATGGTTAAGAAGCAACAAGAATTACTTAGAGGGACTGGCAAGTATTAAAGTGTTGCAAAACAGGGGGAATCTCACAGAACAAGAACAGGAGCAACTACAGAATGCTAAACAAAAATAAAGGGCTACTTTAATATGCATGAGTTTAGAAAGATTGCTGTTAAGCAACTGTTTTTTGATAATAACTCTAGAGCACAAACACTTTTAGCACAACGACTCAGAGGAAAGAAAGTAGAAAGGGCTGTCACCAAGCTTAGGGAGCCTATAACAGGGAATATAACAAAGGATCACATAGAAGTATTAGAAATATTTTAGAAATTCTATGGAAGTCTGTATAAGACAGAGAAATATAGAAATCAAGAAAAATGCGTATGGAATAATTAAATATGCCAAGGCTACAGGGAGATGAGGCTCAATTACTAACAGGATAGGAGGAGATGAGATGCAAATGGTGATGTATAGCCAATCTACAGGAATGTCCCCAGGATTAGATGGTACTCCTTTGGAAGTTTGGAAGCTAGGAGAAAAAACTGATGATCTAGAACCTTTTTGTTTAACAGTATGTTAAGAGGAGGAGAAGTACCAACATTCTGGAAGAAAGCCGTGGTAGCTGTAATACCTAAAGAGGGTAAAGATCCATGGCTAAAAGAATGGCAAATGTTGTTCCAAAATTGGTAAATATGGATCAGTGTGGTTTTGTGGAGGGGAGGCAAGCAGTTGACAACATAAACATAACAGTGATGATCCACAGGAAAACAGAATGTAAGAAAATGCCACTGTTGCTGGTGGATCTTGGAGCAGAGAAAGCATTTGACAGAGTAAGCTGGGATTTTATGAGCAGAGCAATGTAAGCATTTGCATTCCCTGATATAATTATAGGGTTGATTAGGAGGATATATGAAGGATCGGAGGTGGAAATTAAAGTGGGTGGGATCCTCTCTGATAATCTCTGCTTGGGCAGAGGAACCAGGCAGAGGTGTCCTCTCATCCCTTTGTTATTTGCATTATATTTAGAACCATTGCCAAAGAAAATAAGGGCAATTTAAGGATGTAATTGGTATGGTAGTCAAGAAAAGCTGTCTGTGTTTGTAGATGATATTATTTATATCTGGCAAAACCAGAAGGGGACATTACAGTGCTCTGGAACATATTGAGACAGTTTCAAACCTTTTCAGGATATAACATTAATGAAGCAAAAACAAAATCAGTAACAGTAAATTCTGTACTCACATATAAATTGGTTCAGCAATATCCATATCTATGGGGACATGATAAAATAAGGTATTTAGGGGTATGGATTAAAATGATACTGGTGTGGCAGCTAAGGATGTGTGGGAAGAGATTAAATAAAAGATAATACAAAACTGAGAAAATGAAAGCTCTGTTATTTTGACATTGATAGTAAGATACACGCAGTTAAAATGTTTTTAGTCCCTTTAGTCTTGTACACTAGCCAGGCATATTTTTATCAAATAGAGGAGAAGTTGTGGATAGTGATTATTAAAGAACTGAAGGATTTTATCTGGGAGGGGAAGACAGCAAGAGTCAAGTGGGATAAGCTTATTCTTCTAGGACAACAGGGCAGATTAGGATTACCCAAGTTGAATGGGTATTTCAGAGCAACACAGTTAAGGCTGCTATGCATAACACAAGCAGAAAACTAAGACAACGATGAAATAGGGGGAAGCTCCGGTAAAAGGGAGAGACTGGGATTATGGATGCAGACCTTTAAGGAGAACAACGATAATTATACAGAATATTATATTCATATAAAGTAGCAGAAGGTCTTCTAAGAACTAAGCCAACATAGGAATGGAGAAAGGAGATTCTTCTGATAGGGATGACTGCATTTAGGGATACATACAATAGGCAAGAGGGGGCGGGAATACATTGGGGAAAACTGCCAACAAAACCAAGATACTAGGAGGAAATAACTAGAGGGAAAGGTAATAGAATGGGAAGATGCCAAGGACTTATTTAGACTGCAGGCTAAAGATTGCCTTCCATATCAAGGATTGATATCAGAGTATAGGCAAAGAGAAAGAAATAGGAGGTCCCAAACAAAAGACCAGCATTGGTAGAGTTTTTAGTAGAATCTAGAACAGAAGTTGCTATTAAGGAAGGATTAATTAGTGGAATATATAAAATATTGCATGATAACTATGGTCACAGGAGTTTAGGAAGGACTGAGAAGAGAGATTAGAAGTGCTTACATAGGTACTTTTATGCCCCAAGCAGGCTTCAGATAATTTTTTCTTAGGTAGACAGCAAATGTTGGAGGTGTAATGGAGCAGAAAGAAGTAACTTGGAATATATTTTCTGGGAGTATAATGAATTGGTAGACTTTAAAGATTCCATGCAGACTGCTCTGTTGGAGATGCTGTTTGAGCAAGTTGGTGTGAGTAGGGAAATTATTTTTTTTGAGCTGTGATACAAAGTCGGAATTGGTTACTATGGTAAGGCCTTGCTGAGTCTAATTATGATGGCTGTCCAAAAAGCAATTACTAGAAAATGGAAATCAAAGTCTAAATCAGCTTTACTAGAGGTAGTGAAGTTAGTACACAGAGTTAAAACAAATGCAACTGGCATCTTTAGAAAAGGGTAGGAGCAAATTACATAGGAAAAAATGGAGTCTGTATGCAGAGGAGGAACAAGGTTTAGAAGAAGGCAGATTTTAAATGAGCTATGTAATGGTTGGCTAATAGTGACTGGCTATATTAAAAGTGATATATAATGTTTGCAGCTACAGTTGTGTTGGCACAGTTTAGAATGTATAATATTTGCAACTGAGATTGTGTTGCTATGGTTTATTGTTATTTTATATAAATGTAACATGGTCATACATGATAATTTAATAAAGATGTTTCCTGTTTAAAAAAAAAACATCTGTAGAACTACATTTTAATATCCTAGACTTTACATAATTTTCATTAAAACACAGTTGGCTATAATTTATGATGTATTGTAGATTGATTCCTACTACAGCAGCTTGCTTTTGCTTAAAGGAAAGATTAAACAATTTGTAATTATAAGAAAAATCATGATGTCCACCTTTGGTTACTTTTTATAACAGTAATTTTTTTTTTGTTTTTTATACAGTGCTGACTTTAAGTCTGTTACTGTGCTTTATATTATGTGTGGAGAATGCCCTTAAGCTAGTTGCTTTTGAAAAATAAAATAATTTAATTTGCCAAGTATGCATATTGCAATACCTTTTATGACTTTTCAGAGTGCATTTCATCAAGCAATACATTTAACCTTAGTTTAAGCTTTGCTGGCTGTTGTGTGACATACTTTGGTATTACGCGGCATGTTTCAAAGCATCCACTGCTATGTATAGGTATTACAGACTGCACTTAATTGTGTACTGTTCTCCATGCACTTACCGCACAGTATGCTATCTTCTTGTGTTGTGTGCTTTGGTGTTGGAGTTAATTTCAAGAAGCGTTGGGGGCAGCAAACTGACAGCCTCCTGCCAGTAATCTACATTTACCTGAAGCAAAAAAACATTTTCTTATTTCTGATGCATTTTAGACCATTTTATTAATGAAACGTATTTCTATAGAAATAGTTGAAAAAGTAAGACTACTAGTAATGCTTATGTTTTTCTGTACTGTGTTGCAGCTGCAGCTATATCCGTTCACACTTTTAAACAAGCACTCAAGCACTGAACATTGTTAGGGAAGCTGAAATTGTTAAAGCTGCCATTAACTCTGTAATTATGTCACCACTACGTTGCCTTCATGTATTGCATCTGATTATATATGCATAAATTTTGCTAACAGGAAACTTTGATCTCTGATCTGCTTGATGGGAGCTGTTAAGACCTTACATTAAACTCTCCCTTTCTTCCTGCCACTTTTCTGTGCATTGCATGCCCTCTTGAAGGCATCCATTGTCTTGCTGATGGCCACCCAGTCCAGGTGGGCATTCGGTGAAAATGCTTCTGGATTATTACTGTCTCAGGCCCTTCCCTTTAATTCTGAATGAAACTCCTCCTACCATGCACTCTAATTGAGATTTGTGTACAACGTAAGTGGGGCTGTGTACTTAATGGTGCTGAGCCAGAGTTGCCCCCCTTCCATCCAGGTTGCTAGCCACCTTAGTTCCCTTCCTAGTCTAGAAATTCTAGCCTTTACTATTACATGATTTTATGTTTCATCTGCTTATAGATTAGAGTTTTTCAGTCCTCCTGCTTTGTCTGAAACAGTCTTTGAAGACTGTTGCTTCTTGGATTGACCCATAAGGCATTCCACAAGCTGTCCCTCTATGTATAGACAGTAATCACCACCTCATCTCTAACTTCATCATCCTCACAGTAGTCTGTGGTAAACATTTGTGCAAACATTATGGTATTGAAGTGGCCGAAAAACACTGGAAACATGAGCCACAAAGCATCATAGAAAATGAAGAAGTCTACATCACATGGGATCATCCATTACCAACAGTTCAAAAGATAGATACTAAAAAACTGGATACAGTGAACCAAGAAAAGAAGATGAAAGTAGCATTGATCATTGAAATTGCCACACCAGTAACTACAGTGTCTTGCGTATAGAGAGACACAAAGTCGTAAAATATTAGAATCTGCAGGCATTGTTTTTAAATTTCTCATTATTCTTTGTGTGGAAAGGTACTGCTTTATCAATACATCTATTTAAGTTGGAGTAGAAGTCAGAGACATAGGCTGCAGTGGGATTCTGTTGTGGAATGTTACAGTGGAACGTATAGGTAATCAAGTAACTGAAGAAAATTTCTTCTTTTAGTAGCAATGAAGTGGTAATTAATCTTATTTCTGGTGATTTGGACATCTCGGAGTTTAAAATGTGGTGTCCTGAGGAGTCTCTCATGAGGTGATGATATCCTTGACAAATACTGATACTGTTTCACAATTGCCAGTAGGTCTGAAGGACAAGGACACAATAGGTATTGTATCCATGAAAAGAGTGAGTACTTCCATTGCTCTGAAACCATGTCTCTGTAACTGCATATAAATATGTATATATATATATGTATATATACACACACACACACACACACACACACACACACACACACACACACACACACACACACACACACACACAGTGTCGATCACTTGAAAGCAGAATGTTCCATCTGTGCTGCCTTCAGTCCTCGGACATTTTCAGACCAACAAAATAAACTTATTGTCAGGGGGCCTTCTTCCGTCCTCTGCTGCAATGGCTCAGACCCAATCTCTGGATTTTTTGTCTGCTTCTCCTGCTCCTAAGGAGTTTAAAAAGAGGTCCCTCCCTGAGGGACTCTCTTGATCACAAGAAGCACAAGAGATCTGCGGATTTGATTCTTTTGGATCCACAGAAGTTACCTCCCTGATTGAATCCTACAGCCTCTATAGATCTGGGGGGAGTTTATTACCATACCCCCTATGCCTTTGTCGGGTCTGGCTTTGGATCCTATTCCCTTTGATCCGAGGACCTTGGCGAAGTCCCCGGCTCTGTCCTCCAAGTCGAAGCACTCCTGGCCCCCCTAGTTGGCTTCCTCCAGGCCCTCAAGAAGCTGGTCCAAGACAGACATGGAGCAGATGATAAGGACGTTTCTTAAGGCCCAGGTCCAGATGGGGTAGTCTCAGCTCTGTCTCCTTTTAGATACGTGAGCTACCCAGGTCACCTCATCAGGACTCCTTCTCTAATTAGTCCCTCAACTTTGGAGTCATGAGATTCGGGACTACCGTGCACGTCAGACTCGGCACAGAGGAAGCTCTCTTCCTCGACACCAAGGATGTCCTTGATGATCCCCTTTCCTACCTTTTCAGAGCAGAGTGAGTCTTGGAGCCGTGGCTTTGGTGCTGGGCCTGGGGGACCGGGATCAGCTCCATCCTTTTTGAAGCCATCCCTTCTCTTAGGCAGTTCAGCACTTGATAGCTCAGGCACAATCCCTTCCGGAGGCCCTGAATCCCGGGGTGACTCCTGCCTATTTTACCACGGTAGTTTTGGCTCTGGGGAAACAGAAAGGGCTTCTCTTGGTCCTTCTGCTTTCCAGATAGGGGAGAGGGTTTTCTCCTGGGCTGGAGGTCCGAATGCTCAGGTCCACCAATCCCCCCTTGTACCCCATCGGATCCAGGCCTTGCTCTCTCTCATTCTTCCAAGAGTCTTCCTGTCCCAAGCTGTCTCCAAGATTTCCCTGCTCAGGAGGGATCCACTTCTCCTGACACTTCCCCAGAATACCCAGCTGAGGAAGTCCCTGGGAAGAAGACTTGCAAAAGGAGGCACATGGACTCTCCTTTGTAGTCTTTAACTGAGGATACTGACTTCAATGAGGGAGAAGGATCCCCCACTTCCCACCTGAAGATGCTTCCTTTGGGGACATGTTAGGGATCCTGAAGTAGAAAGGTGGGTGGTCTGCCCAACCTCCTTCCTCAGAGGAGTCAGTTCTTTTGCAGGCATTTGGGATGGGCCCATCTATGTCCTGGGTGACCCCCCCCCCTCCAGCAGATGCCCAGGTGGATTTTGTGTTTTGCCAAGCATGGAAGGAACCAGAGACTATCGAGCCCATACTCAAACGGTCTGATTGGTTTCTAGTGCCCCCCCCCCACGCAGACAAGAAACACTAGAGTAAGGATCCCATAATCTATGCCATCATGGTGGCAGTGGCCACCAACAAAGGTCTGGTGGAAGAAACTGCCAGTGTCCATCCACCTAACAAGGAGTCTAGAGCGGTGGACAGGTTTGGGAAGCACGTTTACCCCTTGGCAACCTTTGCGCTGAGGTGGTTAAACTATCTAGGTCATTTTACTCGGCTGCAGAGGGACCTGATTAAAGAACTGTCAGCTTATCTCTGAGTCCATGCCTGTGAAGGAATTTAAGAAAGTTTCTCCCAAACCGACCACTCTAACTTCATCGATGAGTTGGCAACAGAAGATAATCTCCCATGCCACGGAGGGCACCTCATGAGCAGCCAACGCAGGACTTTCCCTAAGGAGACTTGCCTGGATGAGGCTATTGCAGAGGCCTTTAAGGCATCGTTTGTCAATGCCACTTATGATGGCTCCTCTGTTTTTGGGCCGTCAGTCAGAGATACACTTACCTGCAATGAGAAGGATGGGAAGACCCTTTCTGCTGTTGGAATTAACTTTTCTACCCCCAGAGGTCCTTCTTCAGGGACCAGCATGAGGGTAAGAAAATGTGGTTCCGCAAGTCTCAAGGGCTTTTCCATGACCCGCGTGGTTAATCCTCCTGTAGAGGCAGAGGGGGAGGGTTTGATGGTAGATGCCTCTCTAGGGGTAGAGGAGATCTGCAGAACCAGAATTTTCAGGAACCCCCTCTTGATAAGCCCTACCAGCACTCCTGAAGTGCTGCCTGACTGTCTGTCTCTTGAGGCAGTCAGGGGACAACTAGCTTTGCACAGCGAAGCCTGGACCCAATTGACTCAAAACCATTGGGTGCCAAGTGTAATTTCCAGAGGTTATTGTATTCCCTTTTTCCTGCTACCCCCAAACTCCAAAAGCCTTCCTGACGTGCCACCCAGTCAGTGGGAACAGGCAGCACAGAAAATCCAACAACTGTTGCAAAAAAGAGTCATCCAGGAGATCCCAGCCAAACACAGAGGGTTCGGAACCTACTTCGGTTTCTTTTTGGTGCTGAAAAACACAGGGGGACCTAAGACCCATCCTGGATCTGAGCAAGTTAAATTAGTACATAAAGAAGTCGAGGTTCTGAATGGTTACAGTTCAGTCCATTATGCTGCAATTGCACAAGGACGACTGCATGTACTCAGTAGATATCAAGGATGCGTGCTATAACATCAAAATAGACAGACTCTCCAGGAGATACCTGTGCTTCCAGCTGGGAACCAGTCACTACCAATTCAGAGCCCTGCTCTTTGGGCTCACCACAGCCCCCAGGTGTTAACCAAAAGCATGGCAGTGGTAGCTGCTCACTTGAGGCTCTGGGGATTCCAACTGTTGACATATTTAGATGATTGGCTCCTGATTGCCCCCATGAGGCATCGGCTAATTCAGACCAGGGACTACTTACTCGCCATTTATTGCACTCCTTGGGCATCACCATGAACATGAGCAAATACAAACTTACTCCAGTTCAGAACCCACAATTCATAGGTACGCAGCTCAGTATGAAGGATCACATAGCTTCTCTTCCTTCACACTGAGTAGGCACTCTGAGGAATCAGGTTCAGCAGTTGTTAGGCCGACAACCCCCCATGGTTCAATTGATCCTGTAGGCCCTAGGGTCCATGTCTGCAGCTATTCTGTTAGTTCCCCTAGCCAGATTTTTCCTGCAGGTTCTATAGTGGATGCTAGCTACGCAGTGGTTCATTCTGTCTCAGCCCCTGTCCCTTTGCAACAGATTGACTTCCATCTGCAGGCATCACATCAGTTGGTGGATCCAGTCAGATTTGTATTCTAGGCAGACCATTTATGAACAACCCCCCAATAGCCACCTTGACCACATATTCTTCCCAGTTCGGGGGGGGGGGCATTACAGTGGGAAAATGGTCCAAGGCAAGTGGTCATCTTCTGAGACCAGGTCACATATCAGTGTCCTAGAGATGAGAGCAGTCCTACTAATGCTGCTAGCCTTTCAGGATGTTCTCCCCTTGTGGACTATTGCGGTACACATCAGCAACATGTCAGTTGTCTGGTACATTAACAAGCAAGGAAGAACCCATTCTTACACATATCTTGGGAAAAACTAACGATCGGGCGGACAGACTCAGCAGATCACTCCAGATTCCACAAGTTGTCCCTCAACCAGTCAGTAGTGAACATGATCTTCAGCAGTTGGGGTCAACCTAGCTTTGACCTCTTTGCCTCTCCACTCTGATCCCTCTTCTGGGTGTGAGCCCCTGAGGGATGCAGTACTCAACAATTGGCCCCTGGGTCTCCTGTATGCTTACCGCTTATTCCTAAATTTCTTCAGAAGGCAAGCAGGTTGAAGAGTTCAGTCATTCTCATTGCCCCCTTCTGGGCTCGACAGGTGTGCTTCACCTTTCTATGGTCTCATCTGAAATATCCTCCTTGGATTTTGGAGCCAAGTCAGGGCTTCCTTTCTCAGCCATTCTCGCCCATCGGGAATGCAACATCCGAACCATTGAGCCCTAAAATTCACCGCTTGGTTTCTCCACTTTCAACCCTAGTGAGACAGTCCAGGCTTAAGTTTTCAGTCCAGAAAATTCTTTTGGCCTTGTAAAAGGCTTCCACCAAAAAACTCTACAACAGTAAGTTACTATTTCTTTGTAGCCTTTTCGACGAAGTTGCTAGTTTCTCCACTATCAAGTTGCAGTTGGTTGCTATTTCCAATTTCCATACAACAAATCAATCACATTCTCTGTTCACCTTTAAACTGTGCAAATCCTTCATGAAAGGTGCATTTTTATTGAGGCCCCCAGTTAAGGAGCCATCCTGTCCATGGGACTTCAGTCTTGTGCTGCAGGCTTTGACACAGGGACCATTTGAAATTTCAGTCATGGAAGACGGCCCTTTTGGTGGCTGTAGCTTCCGATAAGAGGATTTCTGAGATGCAAGCCTTATCCTCTAAACCTATTCATTCTGTTTCATAAAGATAGTGTCCTTAAGCACTAATCCATCCTTGATGCTTAAAGTAGCTACCAAGAACAGTATTAATTAATCCATCCACTTGCCATTCTTCTTCAATTTCTGTAATAAAGGGGAGTATGTTCTTCATCTTCTTGATGTTTATAGACAACTTTGTTTTTACCTGCACAGGACCAAACAACACAGGAAGTATGATCAGCTTTTTGTAGTCTTCTCTTCCAATCAACTTGGACAACTAGTATCAAAAATTACCTTGGCAAAATGGATTTCTGACTGCTTTTCGTTCATTTACTCATCCAAAGGATTGGAATTACCTAAACCTCCTAAGGCACATTCCACTAGAGCTATGGCTACTTCCTCAGCCTTCTGTTCTAGGACTTCCATTGATGACATTTGTGCGGCAGCTTCATGGTCTAATAATCACACTCGCATTACAAGTTGGATGTTATTTTCAGGAGTATGGCCTCCTTTGGCTCAATGGTTCTTCGGCATATCCTAACATGAGAGCCACCTAGGGTTGACGTATCTGGGGACTCTGACCCTATAATGAGGAGGAATGAGGGAGACCACATCAGATTTGAAGGTTATATCTTAGCATAACTTGGCATTTGTATTGTCTTTCTTCATTCATCCTCACTTTCCCACCCAACCATCCTCCTCCTTTGTTTCTTGAGAAACCTGGATGATGTAGGGACTATTATGCCCTATGTATGAACCTCTTCGGCCAATCTTTGATGTATGACTGCAGGATGTTTGGAATTGGCAAACTCGTTCTGAGGTAGTTTGGTAGATGCAGGGTATTATGGGTATGAGGGAGGAGCTTGAGAGTCAACCAAGTATGTGGAAGGTGGCTGAGCCAAATCCGAGGACTGAATCCGACACCCTATTGTGAGGATGAATGAAGGAAGACAACACAGGTGCCAAGTTATGATAAGGCATAACCTTTAATTGTGTTAGTCTCATTTGGTTTTGGCTTTTGCTTTGGCTTTGAGAAGACTCTAGGATCCTGTTTTATGGGTTGCATTCTTTTTGCAATTAGTGACTTTTAAACTTTCTTTCCCTACAGAGAGCCAACATTGTCTGGGCTGTAAAAGTAGGACATGAAACTCTGTTTTGCCCAAGCTGTTTTTACTATTGGAATGCTGCCCTTCCTTCTCTAGGTACCTTGGAATCCTGATGTGCAGGGTGACAAGAGATACTTTGGCAGCTGGATCTTGCTAGCCCCATGTTTAGTGCTGGATGTGGGGTTGATTCATGTTTGGCAGTGGTTCCTGTAAACCTGGGCTAAGCATTCCCTTCTGTAGTCTTCTTGTCCCATTGGGGAGTCAGCATCTGGTGCGGAGGAGGAGAATTTTGAGTGTGGTCCTGTTGGGTACTTCGGACCAATGGGTTAGTCTCCAGGTTCTCTTAGTTGTAGAGTGTTGTTTGTGGATACCTTCCCATTCTCTGCTTAGCAGGTGGTATGTTGATGGCTGGTTTTTGAGGGGAGCTCTTAATTGCTTTCTTTCATTATGTGAGCTCCTTCCCTCCTAGTATCCTGGTGCTGCTAGCTTGAGTTCCTAAAGCAGCCTTCTTTGCAGTGAATGAGATCCTGTAGTCAGCATCCTAGATTGTCCCTACAAGTCCTTGAGGGTCGCCCTCAGGTTGTGTTAGGTTTACACCTTGGAAGGGTGGAATGCTCCATAGACAGATCCAGTCCTCCTCTTGTGGGGTCACATCCTTCCTGCCTTTTTTTTGGTGTTGCTGGGCATAAGAGGAGGTGTTTGTATGTGTTGTGCTCTTTCTGTGGCATTAGAGGTTCTCATTCAATAGCTATTCTTATGTTTTACTCTTGCATTTAGGGATGTACTTGCTTTGCTCTTGGATCCTCCTAGTGATGGGGTAGGGGATTTTTGTGCCTCATCAGAGATCGCCCATACCATTTGTGGGATGATTTCTAATGCCTTCCTTTTGATAACTGGTTAAAGGCCTTATCTCCTAAATCCTGCTATAGTCCAGTTGTGTCCTGCAGGAGTATCTGGGAACTGTTTTGACTCATTGGCATAGAGGGATGCGCCCTGGCTGTGACCTATCTGACCCAGGTTGGCAGTGGAGGAGCTGACTGCATTGAGAAGGGCCCCTTTGTCAGGGTGGAAGTTGTGCTTGGGCACAGCTTTTGGTGATGCTCAGGACCAGTGATAGAGGCAGCCTTAGCTCGACAAGGTGGGCATAGTAGCTGAAGAAGGTCACCACATGGGGGAATGCAGCTCCCCTTGCTATGCCCACTGCACATTCACCTAACAAGAGGTATGCCTTGTTTACTTGAAAAAGTTTATGTTATAACAGAACTGCAGATCCCTGTTGGCAGAATTAGTGGCATTGTAGACTCCTTTTAGGGATGTAGCACTTCTCTTCCATGCAACTTCCCTTTCAGCAACCATAGAATCAGGCTTCCTGGCTAGGCATTCCACAGTACTTAGCATTCTTGCTTATCTCTCTATTTGTTGGTCTGTACTAGAGTCCAACAGATAATCTGCTACTTATGGTGTCTGACCTAGTTTTTGTATCTTGCATTCCATCCTCAAGTAAAGTGCCGTAGTCAGATCTTATCTATATATTGACAAAGCAACAATGTCTATATGCTGTACTTAATTGTTCATGAAAAATTTTCAGTATGTTACCATAAAGAATGCACCATGGATGTTAGCGATCGGTATGAGTTACTGGAGATGAACTAGTTGAAGTGTGATTAATGAAATTAATGGAAATGATGGTTGAGGTCAGGGATCTAAGCTGGGTATGTTGCAGTGTCAAAGGGGTGGTGCTTAAGTAGTGCTGCTTGTATGGCCATCTGCCGTTATGTTCCCTGTGCAATCCGACAGTAGTGTGATTCACTTTTATGGACCACACTATTATCAAAAACGTAGACGTACAACCCATACTGTGACTGAATGTCACTGTGTGCAGTGTTTATGCGGAACCTTGTAGGTTTTTACTGTACAAGTTCAGCTTTGCATATTCCTAATTGGACTGTATTTATCATCTTTTTCTGCCTGCTCTTTTGCATGTGAAAACTATCTACTATCCCTTCTGTCATGACCTGTATGAAGGGATCTTTTGTTATGGAGGTAATCAGAGTGTTCCCTTTTCATTTGTGGGATGTAAACTTCATTTTAAGGGTTCCTTTTGAACTCATTTGAGTTGGCAGACTCAGAGGATGTCAAGCTTCTTTCCCAGAAAACTTTATTCTGAGTTGCTCCAACTTCTGCAAAAAGAATCTTTGAGCGATGGAGCCTAATGTGCAAATCAATTTTAGTATTTTATACTGCGGTGGTGGTGCTGCGGTAGCGTTGTCGCCTCATAGCAAGACGTTGTCCCGTTCGATTCTCAGCTAGAGCGTCTTCTGTGTGGAGGCATACGTGAATGGGGCGTGCCTTCGTTGAAGGTTGTGTGTCACGACTGGTAACCTGATACGTAAAAATCCACTACCAATCATTAGCGGACCGGAGTTCCGCTGTGGCGACCTCTAACTTGGAAAAGCCGAAAGACACAAACAAAATTTAGTCTTCTAATGAATTTCTCATATCTTCTAAAAGTCATATCAGCCTTTACTTTGAACTAATCAATCAAGCTTTCTATTTTTATGCACAACAAAGAACAGGAAGGAGAGATTATAGTGACTTCAGATGCACATAGGCAACTGCAGTATTACACTGGGAGAACAACAGCCCATCACAAAGATCATTCTGCTTTTTGCCTTTTTGTGTGGGAGAAGCAAGGGTTCCTATTGCAAAGCAGCTTTTGTCTAAGTGATTAGCTCATTGTACTGCTTTCTGCTGTGACAAAAATATGGCATATCAATGTCAGCGATCATCAAAGGTTAGTCTGTGAACACAGCTCTCACATCTGCTGCATATTTCAGAGGAGAAAAGCTCCAAGGTTATAAAAAATCTTTGCAAGACGTTAATATCACGTATATATCAGCTTGCCTTAAGTGTATTACAACACATTCGGCAGTAGAGCAGGAAGAAATTAAGAGGTTATCGAATTGGAAAGCATGTCAAAATTTACAGAAAAGTACATTAAGATGACTTTAGTAGTAATAGTCAAAGTAAATAGGATGTTTATCAGTGGAGACCCATAAGAAGCATTTTGTCTCTGCATCAGCGAAAGTGTTAATATTTATAAGGACATAGTAATATAAGGGATATTTTTGATGCATATGTTTTGAAAAAATGTACAGACAAGAAATAAGACTTGGAAATGAATTACAGTAGTTCATAGGTAGGTACTAGGCTATTGGCCCTAGTATCTATATAAGCCTAGCCAAACGGTACCCTGGATTTTGCCACCCAAGAAAATTATTTTCCTTTGCCCCTGTCAAGCAGAGCCACAGAAGTGATCTTCGTGGTGAATTTCCTATCTCCCATCCAATCATCAAGATTTTTCTTGAAGTGTGCTAATGAGGAGCTTTGTTTGATATAGATAGGTAGTTTGTTCTAGAGTATGGGAAGTCTCTGAGACAAGAATCTATCCCTCCAGCATGTTCTGTTTATTGTGGTGACGAGGTTTAGGTCCCTAGAGCGTGTAGCTCGGAGGGATTGGGATTTCTTTACGTGGAGCATGTCCAACAGCTCTGGGTTTGACATAGCTTTGTATGTTAGGCAGAGATCACCTCTGAGTAGGCGATATGCGACAGAATAAAGCTGGAGTGTTTTGAGAAGGTCTGCGTAGGGCATCTGTTTGATGCTAGTAATCCTGTTTGTGAGGTATTTCTGTGGCCTTTCCAGTTGTTGTAGATGTCTTGTGAGGTACATACCAAAAGGGGCGTTGTACTCTATAATGGGTCTAATGAGTGATGAGTAGAGAGGAACAATGACCTTTTTTTTCCTGGATGAGAAACCTTTTGTCATGAGGTGTGCCACGTAGAAGGATTTCCTGACTACTGTGGCAATGTGATTATCAAAGGAGAGACTACTCTCCACCTGTGTCCCAAGGTCTCTTATCACACTTTTGGTGTTGTAGACTACCGCCTATGTGGTAGTTCATGGGTACAGAGTTTTTACCAAAAGGGATGACAGTACACTTTTTGGCATTGAGCTTGAGGCCATGGCTTTGACATCAGGCATCTGTCTCAGTGAGGCCCTTTTGTAGGATATCCACATCGTTAGGAGATTTGATTATGGCTCCTAGTTTGCAGTCATCTGCGAACTTTGTTAGCCAAAGACCTTCTGTGTTAGCTTGTACTTCAGAGAAGTAGATACCAAACAGGAGAGGACCTAGGCCTGAATCCTGTGGTACTCCACTTGTCACTGGTCTGAAGTTAGATTTAGAGTCTGCTACTTTCACAGTGTAGGTTCGGTCAGTGAGCCAGTTTGCAACCCATCTTGTGACATAGCGATTTATACATAGTTTAGTGAGTTTGTCTATCATTCCAGAGTGGGGGATGGTGTTGAAAGCCTTGACGAGATCTAGATAGGCTGTGTGTACCACCTTACCCTCATCTACGGCTTTGGTGACTGCTTCAAAGAAGTTTATCAGGTTTAGGAGAAGTGATCTGTAGACACAACTGTTTACATTTTTTGTAACCACTATTTATGCAGTTTTTATGCATGTTTTACACACACACACCCATACACATACTGGCACATGCAAATATGTATAGTGATGTAATGTATAGTAATGTAGCTAAAAAGGTTAAATTGCCTATTGGAGGTTCCAAGGCAGAGTTAGGGTAGTCCTTGCTGATGAGGCTGGAATGGAACCTACAGTTAAATACCCACAGGTTTATTACTGCTCTGCAGTAAAAGTAGCATAAATGTCATGAGGTAGAGGTTCTCACAGGATGAATGTTCGAGACTGCCAGAAGTGAGTGCTAAGGAGAGGTTGTTTCTGCTGTGAGAATACTGTAGGTCATACTTTGGTGTAGCGTAGTTTGAAGAAGGGATGTTCCTCACATGTCCCTTTGAGTAAAGGTAGATCCCAGATTCGAAGCCTCTGGAGAGAAAGGACCTGCAGAGACAATTCTGAGAAGTCATCTGTGAAGGAACCTGTTCCAGGAGCTTGAAGAAGGATGCTGCTGTTTGCTGATATGTAACCCTGTCTGATGACTGGCAAACAGTTCTGGAAAAAAAAAGAATGAACTGTGTAAGCTCTGATGATTTGTTTGCAAGCTTTGTGAAAACACACAGTAGTATGAATTTTAGGATGCTACATTTCTGAAAGAATTGTGGAACTCTTAAAAAGATATGGAAGGCTATCTCTTTTATTTTTTTTATTCCCTTGTGTAATTTCCCATTGTAAATGAACCTTCTGTTTTAGAACTGTGATGGCTGTTCAGTGTTTTTTTCCCTAGAAATACTGTGAATATTCTCTGTGTAGTTAAAAATGACCCAATTACCTCACTATATGCACATTTTAGTTTATATCATTTCAACAAAAATAACTGTTATTGCAGTGCATTCCAGGGAGGGAACTACATTAAAATACTGAACTACTGAAAAACATGAAAAAAATTGTTTTAACATATTTATATTTCTGCATCCTTATCAATATATTTAGATTAAGATTGCCCAGCATTAACATTACTACTAGATTGCTCCGCGAATTCAGCCTATGTAACAACAGCAAAAGTCCACTGTGCACCCCCAAACTTTCACATCTGTAATGACACTAACTCCGATTGTACATCAGTAGAGTAAAGGAAGTCTTCCTTACTTTTACTGTTTGTTGAAACTTATTTTCTAAAGTGTTCCACTGTGTCAAGTATAAGTTGATGAAACACACCTTAGCTCAGTATGGAATGTGTGGATATGTGTGTAATACACACACACACACACACACACACACACACACACACACATGTATATATGTGTGTGTGTGTATTTGTATATCTATGTTAATGGGGAGATAGATCTTGTATATCTATGTCTATCTATCTATAGAGAGGTAGATATAGATAGATGTACATTCTGTTATCTAGTTCAGATGTTCAAATGACCACAGTATCAAAACATCAAGATAGAATTAACAAAATCCAGAATATTGAAAATGGGAAAATGAAAAAAATTTTTTTTTTTTTGCAGGGGACAAGACCCCCTGATTCTCCCATAGCCACTGCAAATTATCTGTACAACTGTGAGATCACACCACAGTGGGGACGGGGCCAGTTCCAGTATCTTCGATATTCCGTGATCTCAAATAACAGACATCCCATACACCTGTTCCCTTCAGATTTCAGTAATTCCGTCTCTGTGTTTTCAGATTTGATATTGTGGCTGTTCAAGTAACTGAAGTAGGCCTATATTTCTTTGCTAACAGGAACTGTGCTGTTTTAGTTTTTATGACAGGTGCTCTTCATCTGTAATAGTTGGTCTTGTACAATACTTAAAATTACCAAATATTTTTCTTCTGTTTGTATGTGTTGAGGAATACACTAATTTAACCATATCTTACTTAATTCATAGATTGTTACTAGGCTAAAGACCCAGGGGACCTTTATAAGCCTAGCTGTTTCCCAAAATAATAATAATAATGATGTCCTGTATCCAAGTAGGACATCGAGGGCAAGGCATTTATAAGCTACCTTTGTCCATAGGGGACATGGGTGCCAGGCCCAGTGCAAATTTCTTCTTCTCCATCTACTGGTCTAGGTTCCACTTAAACTGGGTAATAAACAAACTCAGTTTCACGTGGATGGGAGGCCTGTTCCATAGGAGGGGGCAGTCTTTGGGACCCGTTTCTGTGTCTCCAGCATGTTCTGTTTAAGTCACAGACAAAATTCAGATCCCTAGACCTTGCATTTTTGCTACTCTTTGACTTACAAATACATAAGAGCTTCTTAAGTGTGGGGTTTGTGGATGCCTTGTAAGCCAGGCATAGAGCACCCCTCAGCAATAATAGGAGACCAAGTAGAGGGAAAGGCTTTAAGGTGCCATGCGTAAGGCAGGTTTGTTATGCCTTGTGTTCTTTTTGTAAGGAACCTCTGAGATTGCTCTAGTTGCTGCATATGCCAATCAGATACATACCAAAGGGAGCATTGTACTCTATGATTGGTCTGATAAGGGCAGCGTACAGTGGGAAAATTAGGGCAGAGTACAATGGGAAAATTACCTCTTTGGACCTAGATGCCATGCCCTTACTTGTAAGTTGTGCATAATAAAAAA
The DNA here is from genome assembly GCF_019279795.1 of Protopterus annectens. Classification (NCBI taxonomy): domain Eukaryota; kingdom Metazoa; phylum Chordata; order Ceratodontiformes; family Protopteridae; genus Protopterus; species Protopterus annectens. The sequence continues at coordinate 653,691,450 of NC_056735.1, forward strand.
GATTTCCTCACCACTGTGGCCACATGGTGGTCAAAGGTAAGACTACCGTCTACATGCCTACCCAGAGTTATGGCCACTGGATCGACTCTTAGGGGTGTATTAGCAACATGATAATTAGCATGGATGTTTGTCTTCCCAAAATTTACAGTTATGCATTTCTTAGCACTGAGTTTAAGATCATGGCTTTAGCACTATATGTTAGTCAGAGATAGACCTTCTTGAAGAATGCTAGTGTCTGCAGAGGAGTCCGTGATAACCCCCAGTTTGCAGTCATCTGCAAACTTAGTCCCTCAGCATTTGCTTCAATTTCAGAGAAATAGATGCCAAAAAGGAGTGGGCCCAATACTGAGCCCCGGGAGAATTCACTAGTGACTGGCCACTTGGTGGAGGTGGCCTCACCTATTTTGACCTCCTGGGTCCTATCAGTGAGCAAATTGGCTGTCTAGCAGGTGATAAAAGGGTTTATACCTAAGTTAGTGAGCTTGTCTATAATGTCTGACAGGAGTATTATATCAAAAGCTGTGGCCAGATCGAGGGAAGCTGTGTGCACAGTCTTACCTTCATCCAGTGGTATGGTGACCCTCTCAAAAAAGTTCACCAGATTTAATAGGCATGACCTTCCTTTAACAAAGCTGAACTGGGTCCAGTGTTTGCAGATTACCTTTGTCCTTGCTTATGTCCATGATGATTCTTTCCATGGCCTTGCATATGAGGCTGGTAAGACTTATGGGCCTGTAGTTACCTGGATCAGTGGTTGGACCTCCTTTGTTCAGGGGAATGACTGTCACTATCTTCCATTCCTTGGGCACAATACTTGACTTAAGGCTCCAATTGAAAAGTGATTCAGGTGGACCAGAAACGTCATGTTTCAGGCTATTTATTAAACATCCTGGGATGTTACCAGGGCCCATCAATGCAATGTTTTTGACCTTGGAAAGTGCGTTGATGACCTGTTCCGTAGTAATGGTTGGGGGGAATGTGATATGCTGTAATGGGTTGGAATGAGATGAGAAATTTGAGCTGAACCTGTCAGCCAGAAGGTTGGCGGTTGCCTCTGGTTCATTGGGGGTGATGCCATTTACAATGAGTTCTGCCTATTGTGTATTTCCCCTGAGGTTGCAGACATAGCTGTGGAAAACTTTGTGGTTGTCCTTTGCCTGAGAAGTTATTTTTTTCTTCAAATTTAGCCTTGGAAGTTTATTTATTTTATTTTACATTTGTTGACCGGGCTAGTCTAGCTGGATACATGTCCTTTTTCAGTAGAGGCCCAGGGAGAAAAGCTCCAGAAGAAAAGAAGGTACAAATCATATACAAACAGAAGTAAATATTATTAACATAAAGACATAAAAACAGTTGGCTTTACATACTGTTGAGTAACAGGCACAGAGCTTATGTAGATAGTCTAACATGGTTACATTGTGCAGTCTTGAGGGAAAAATGATAACTCTGGGATGGGAAGAGGCTTAGGTGGTCCCGGACATTTGGTGTTAGTCTGGTTTAGTACAGGGGCATAGCCAGTGGGACTTCAGGAATTCTTTGAGGTGATTTTTGAATTGATTAAGCGAGGTCATGAGTCTTAGGTTGTTTGGGAGGGAATTCCAGAGCTTTCCAATGGAATTGGCATAGAGAGCATCACCTCCCGAGTTGTTAGATTTAATGGTCTGTACCTGGAGACTTTTAGATGATCTGAGGCAGGTTAGGTTGGAGTAGGGGGTAAGTATTTTGCTCAGTGAGGGGGTTTTGTCTGGTTGGTTAATTATTTTAAATGCCTCAGCGAGTTGGTTGAGTTTGAGAATATTGGGCAATTCTAACCATTCAGGTGTCTTTAGGTTTAGGCAGTGGTGGGTTCGATAAGGCATTCCCGTTATGAATCTGGCTATATGGTTATAGGCTGTAGAGAGTTTATTGAGCTCTCTCTTGTTGAGGAATGAAAGTATCGGGGAGGCATATAGGAGGGTGGAGAGGAGATGAGTGCGATAGTTAGTTTGGTGTGTGGGGTTAAGAAGTTCTTTATTCTATACATGGAGCCGAGTTTCTTGTTTACAGACTTAATGGTCAGGCTGACGTGCATATCAAATTTAAGCTTGTGGTCAATGGTCACACCTAGTAGTTTGGTGTGGGAGACAGGCTCTATAATGGTGCCATTGGTGGAAGCCACATGGAAGATTGGGTTGTTGGCATTTGGAGGTTCTTTTCCTTGGGAGGTAGTTACAGAGGGGAAAAATAGTAGTAACTTGGTTTTAGTAGGATTAAGTATGAGTTTTAATTCTGAGAACCATTTTTCGACTATAGTAAAACAGTTCTGGGTTGTAGCTTGGAGTTTGGCGAGAGAGACGTCAGAGCAGATCAGGGTGGAGTCATCTGCATATTGAATGCAGGTGGCTTTGGGTATGACTGAGTGAAGATCATTTATGAAGACAGAGAAGAGAAGGGTCCGAGTATAGAGCCCTGGGGAACAACAATATTATTGGGGAGTAGGTCAGATAGCCTGTTTTGCCACTGGACAGCTTGTTTTCTACCAGAGAGGTAAGCATTAAACCAACTTATGGTTAGGTTGCTAAGATGTAGGGTTTCCAGGGTGTGGAGCAGCTGCTGGTGATTGACCATGTCGAAGGCTTTCGATAGGTCAAGAAAGAGAGCGGAGGATATTAATTTATTATTGCGGTTGTTATTGACTGAGTCAACAAAGGAGAGAAGGGCAGTGGTTGTGCTATGATGGGGGAGAAAACCATGCTGGGTGTTAGACAAGAGACTATTAAGGGTAAGGTGGTTTATGAGTTGTTTGTGAACACACCATTCCATAATTTTGGCTAGTGGAGAAAGTATTGCTATGGGTCTGTAGTTGGATGTATCCCTGGAGGTCCCGCCTTTGTGGAGAGGGATGATATAAGAGATTTTCCAAATTGAGGGAATGGTAGCTTCAGTTATGGTTCTGTTAATCAAGATTGATATGGGATAGGCTATGGCATCAGACGCTATTTATAAGTATTCGGCTGGGAGTTGGTTTGAGTTTTTTCAAAAGAGTACGAATATAGGAGGTAGATGTTGGTTGTAAGTTAAAGGAGGAGTGAGCTGGGTCTTTAGTTAAAGTTACGGATGAGGGAGTAGAGGTAAGCTGACTGGCTAGGGACTGAATGGTCTCGGTAAAAAAAGAGTTAAAGGTGTTGGCTATTTCTTCTGGATCTTTCCCAATGAGTTTCTCAGGGGTGGGGGTGGTAGATTTGCCTGGATGAAGGAGGTTATTAAATCCATTCCAAAATTTCTTTGGGTTATGCTGATGTTTATCCTGGAGGTGACAGAAATATTGTTTTTTATCTGTAGTAATGGCTGCTTTTGTTGAGTTTCTAAGCTGTTGAAACTTGGTGCGATCTAGGGGAGTTTTAGTAGCTCTCCATTTATTTCAGGCCTGGTCACGGAGGTTAATTTTGGTTTTAGTATCTCTTGTTAGCCAAGGTGCGATTCGTTCCTTGGTTTTGATTAGTCGCTTTGGGGCGTGGGAGTCAAGTATCTTAAGGAATGTGTCATTAAAGTATGACACACTCTCATCTAGGGATAAAGTTTTTAAGATGGACCAATTACAAGATTTGAGTTCTGCAAGAAATTGGTTTGGGACAAATTTCTTATTATTTCTAACTAGTCTGGTTGGGGGGGGGTTAGTAGGTGGGCATTTATGTTTTATGATAAAGGTAATAAGGTGGTCACTAAGGTCATTGGGAAGGGTCCCTGTGGTATAGTTATTTGTACCCTTGTTGGTAAGAATCCAGTCAATGATACTCTCTTTTTGCTGAGCATTTCCAATTCTAGTGGGAGATAGAATATTTTGGGATAAACCATGTAGGTTGATGGGGTGGGGATTTGTGTGCTCGGAGCAGAGGGACCAGTCAATGTTGAAGTCCCCTAGTACTATGGTTTCTTGAGGGTAGTTGGTGGCAAACCAGCTGAGAGTTTGCTCTAGGTTTTCTAAGTTCTTGCCTGGTGGTATATAAATTACTATAAGATTGATACTTTTTTGGCTGTTTAGGCATAGCTTTAGGGCAATCAGTTCTAGGTTAGAGACCTTAGGAGGTTGGAGTGGATTCCTTATGATAGCCAATGAATTCTTAAACATGATAGCTGTTCCCCCACCCTTTTTAGTTATCCGATCAGCCCTAAGGATATTATACCCGGGTGGGATAATTTCTTCATCCTTAGTGCTTGGTTTGAGCCATGTTTCCGATAGGCACATAATGTCAGGGGAATGGGTAGCTAGCATCGCATGTAAGTTGTGAACCTTGTTATTAATGCTTCTTAGATTGAGGTGGATTATAAGGAGGGAGCCAGCAGAGCTTCCGGCGGATTTCGAGGAGTTAGAGCCTGGGACAGTGTTAGGACCTGGGTTGGGGTGGATGTTGCCATCTTTTGTGATACATTTTTTCAGGTGGTCTAGTAGTTTTTGGAGTTTGATTAGTAATTTAAGATTAGCTTTAGTTGTGGTTGCCTTAGGGTGGCAGAGGGTAGGATGTACTATCTTGGAGCCTGGGTTATTAGCAGGGTAGAGAGAGGGAGAGATAAGATTGGAGGGATGGTTTGAATGTAAGGAGGTGTGACTCCTGGGGAGGTGAACTCCTGAGAGGGCTTGAGTTTCATATCTAGTTAAAAGATAAGGAATAAGAAGGAGTAGTACTATGAAGGGGATGATAGAATATGAGTTTTTATCCATGGTGTAGTGAGAGGCTGGTGGGTGTGAGGACTAGGAGAATTTCCTTGGTAGAATAGGAGGGCAGGATGTGGGAGGGGGAAGTGACAGAGTGGAGATAGAGAGAGGTTGGTGGGTGGGAGGACTAGGAGAGTAACCTTGGTAGTATAGAAAGTCAGAAAAGTGGGAGGGAGAAGTGTCAGAGTGAGGGACAGTTGTGATTGGTAGGTAGCAAGTGGGATGGGCTGGGCGACCTAATAAATGTAGAGGTAGTGGGGGCGGGTGGGATAAGGGGGCAGGGTGGGGCACGGAGCGAGCCCGAGCGGGGAATACACCACAAGGAGTTTTGCTGGGTCTTAAAGGTAACTGGCTGTAGGTTCAGCAGACAAATATTTAAAGTAAATGCTTGCCATTTTTGCTGGACATAATTCTTGGCAATATAGTAACAGAGCCTGATTTTTGGTGAAGGTACTGTCTGATTCCTGCCAACGGAACACTTCCTGACTAACAAAATTAAGCTAGGATGTTTATTTTACCCTAAATCACTTTGGATGTTACACTTGTAATTTCAGTTATTAATTGGAAGCTGGTCTGTGCATTCGCACTAGGAGGGAGTCCTTCAGTTCAGCGTTGGCAACCTGGGTGCCACGCGGTGAGCAGTTAGCATAGGGGGCTATCTAGGATGAGAGAAGGGAGAGAGACAGTGGTTTTAATGTCGCAGTATATGGCGTTCTAAGGCTAATGAGATTCATACATTGCACATTGCTAGAGCCTTTTACATAAGTAGTCAGCGTGTAAGTGAAACAATTGCAAAGCACCCCCATTCAACATGTAACCGCACAGCAAAATTATTATACGTACCAGAATTACCTATTCTAAATCAAAGGCACCAACCAATTTGTTGCTAGATAGCTTAATAAAAGGCTAAACACTAGCTCGCTATGCAGTAACTGAAAGTATATTTTAGGTAGTGGTAACAGTAGTAGTAATTTTAAACAGTTCTTAGGCTTACACAGCTGTAACAGACCTATTCTAACTTAATTCTATGAGTAGTAATTATCTAGTGATTAACGTATGCATTGGCATGTTATCATAGACTAGCTATTATGACTTGTTCAACTACACATTGACTGTGAATAAGGGAAGTATTAATTAACCCTCTTAGCTGCCTGTTTAGATTGGACAGGGGGCTTTTAGTATGTATGGCTTTGTTCCTTCTACACTTGTACAAGATTTTTTTCTTTTTTTGTACAACCGATTGACATTGATTCTACCAGGGTGACTTGTCTTTTGAGTTTGTCTCATTCTTAATATGAGTGGGCACAGCTCACTGTATATAGCTGTCAATATGGCAGTACATAGATTTTTGTAAATAGCTCAGCATATGCTATGGTGTTTACTGGGTTTTGAGGTGCTTGGAATTTAGCCAAGGTGTTGCTTAGAAGAGAGAGGTTAGTCTTGGAATAGTTACTAAAGGTTTTTGGTTTTGTTGGATCCCTGGATTTAATGTTTATTTCAAGTAGTACTACTTTATGGTCAGATCTGATGAACAAAGATGTTACATTGGGTGAGAAATATCCCCCCACCCGTGTACGTGAGTATAAGGTCAAGGATGTTTGTACCCCTGGTGGGAGAATGGATCAACTGTTCCAGGATGTTAGTATTAACAAAGTTTAGGAATTGCTGGGCTTGTGCATTAGAAGTGGTGTAGTTGAGGGGTAGTTGAATGGTGATGACTCTAGTACATTGAGATAGGTGGTGTAGGTTTCCTGGGGCTTGGAGGGGGACCTACAAGTTGCAAAGATATGGTATGACACCCCGTTTATGGTGAGCTGCACATGTATGAGTTACAGTGGGTCACACACTTTAGTGGATGTGAGGTTGTGTTTAATATAGTCTGACACGCCTCCAACTTTATTTTCCTTCTTGTGCTTTAGCTGGTCTAAAGTTGTGAAAAGCATTATAACCTTGCATAGCTGAGGTACTCTCTGTGACTTTAAAGCATGTCTCTTTTACTAGACAGATGTCTAAACATTCCAGGAAGAGGAAGGCTTGCAGGGAGTGGAGTTTCTTGTTAAGACTTCTAGCACTGAGCAGTACCATCTTTAGATACTCGTTCATAGGTTCAGTTAAGTCAGTGGATTTATCAGTTTGGCATTGCCTATAAAAGGCACTGTGGGGGTATAAAAGGTATTTGCTAAGATCCAAAAGCCTAGAGGGGATAAGTGCAGACCATCTGTGGCAAAGTAGCATAGTCTGTCAACCATTCCTCCCAGGCCATAAAATATTGTACTCCTGGATGTGACACCAGAAGATAAGTCAGTTGTTAAATTCAATTATTTTCTGTTGGTAATGTGGCATCATCCTTGGAGAAGGTAGGATACTGCTCAGCGCTAGGCTCATACCTGCCTGAGATACATAATCAGAGAGCTTGATCACATCTCACTTCATATAATCAAGGGAGGTACATCTCTGGCCATTAACACTCACATGGACTATGACAGAGTCATACTGGTACCTATGGTTCATTGACCTGATTACCTGTGTGACATGATGGATCCTAGTCCCATAAAGGCAACTAACCACGACTTTCTTCTTACTGTATCTGGTGAGGGTGACATTGGTGTGCTTCACTATAGAATCACCAATGACCAGTAAATTTGTCTGTGCTCTGATTTGCCTTAAGGCTTAGCAGTAGAGGCATTGTACACAGAGTTACTATGTGTAGCTTTGGGTGGTGTTTTAATGGAGTGTTTACGTGATGGATGAAGACCCTTTCTTTGATTGTACATTGCAGGAAGTCTTAGCGTTTTAGGAAGGTTACATGTAAGTGCCTCCGTGTAAGTAGTTTTATTTGTAGGTTATTTACCTTGTGCAATGGGCATGATGCAAGTGTCACTGACAGCCTCTGTAGCATTAGATATTCATCATGTTTCACTGTTGCAGTCATTACAATTGGGTTATCCTGCTGGCAGGCTACCCACAGTTGGCCCGAGTTCCAAAGTCTAGGTCCGACGTCTGTTGCTGTTGCCTCCTCCCTGACGTCAGTGCGCAAGGGGTATAAAAGATGCAGCCGACACCATTTTCTTCAGTCTTTCTTGCCGCGTGGTGCCCGAAGCAAAAGCAGTTCGCAAGTGCCGGTCAGCCGAATCCTGAGATTTTCAAATTCAAATTTCAGATCCGAAGTCTTCATTAAAGCTAAGTACCCGTTAGAAACTTTTTCTTGCTCCAGACCAATGTCAGAAAAAGTTAATAATTGTATTTCTTGTGGGAAGCAAATACCTCATAAGGATTTTCATTCTTACTGTATTCCTTGCCTAGGCCCTGACCACAACATTGCTAGTTGTCGGTTTTGTGCTAGATTTAACCAACGCACTATTAAGCGTCGGTACGATTTTGCATTTCATTACTTTGGCAGAAGATTCAATTATATAATGCCATCGGAACAGCTGACTACCGGAGTTTATAAAAAGCGCAAAGAAAAAGAAAAGGACAGGCATCTGAGGTCCAAAACCGACGAGGCTTCTGTTAGGCCTGTCCCCGGTTCTCAGTGAGGTGCTTTCACAGCCCCTGACACCCGCTGCCTCAGAGCCACAGGCTGCTTCCGACTCCCACATGGAGCCGACTAGGCCGCTGGAAACTCAAGGTATTGGACACTCGGAAACTATTCCCTCAGATGGGTCCGGAGCTGCTGAGCAGGCATCGGCTTCTGAGGGTGTTTTCAGGCCTACACAGTTATATGTAAAACCAACTTCAGCTTCAAAGGCAAATACTAAAGCAGCTCTAAAGACAAAGAAACAAGTACAGCATTCTCCTGGACAGGCCTCCATGCCTAAAAAACAGATGCTTAAAATGGCCAAAGACCTAATTACTTTGATCAGAGGCTTAGGCAAGAGATAGAATATGAATCTTCAGATCAGGTTTCCATTTCCTCTGATTCCTCTTCTGAACAGGAATATTCCCTTCCTCTCTATGAGGATTCTGATGCTGAAGAATCTATCCCGTCAGCCTCTCCTCCTTAGGATTATTCTTTTGGGGAGACCCTGCATACTATGAGGGAGCATTTCCACTGGGAGATCCAAGATTACTCAGAATCCAAGAAAAGACTCCGAGACTTCATTTTATTACTTCAGCACAGGCCCCTTGCTATTCCTCCTATTTTAGATATTGTAGATGATGTATTTTCAGAATTCGTTCTGTCTCCTGATTCTTTACCACCAGCTCCTGTTAAGCCAGACAGATACTACAGGGTTCCTGATTCACATAAATTTCTTTACAAAAACCCTGCTGCTGACCCAGAAACGATTTCTCAGGGTCCCAAGGGGGTCAAGGCTTCCACTGCAAAAAACCCTATCCCCTCTGATAGGGATTCAAGGGCCCTGGACAGATGGGGGGAAAAATATTTATACTTCTGCTACCTTGGCTGTAAGAGCTTTAAATTGTCAGTTTCATATGCTTAAATATCAGCAATATCTTATGTCACTGCTTAAACAGAAAATGTTGACAAATTCAGAATGTGCAGAAAACAAAGAAATGCAGGATTTATTGCATGCAGCTGAACAAGTGTGAAAGCATATTTTGCAATGTGGTTTTGATTCTCTAGAGGCCTCCTGCAGGGCCACATTTACAGGTTCTGTCATTAGGAGGCATGCTTGGTTAAAAGAACAAAGTCTGCCCGATCATGTTAAAGCAAAACTATTAGATGCTCCATTACAACATGATACCTTATTTGGTGTTAAAGCAGAAGAGTTGTTGAAGAACATGGAGGACAAAGCTAAATCTATGCAAACAGTGAAGGATTTCTTACAGGTACAGCCTCCCAGATTTAGCAGGAACTGGCCTACAAAGAATTGGTCCTTTCCAGTGTCAAACAGGCCACAAAGAGGCAGATACAGATGCCCCAGAGGCAGATCACAGCCCCAAGGCTCATACAGGCATAAACAATGGGGTGCTTCTACCTCCAAAAATGGAGAGGAAAAATCACAGCCATACAGGAAACAGTCTCAATGACTTCCTCCTGCCAGCACCAAGCACTTATCTTCTGGCAGCTCCTTTGGGGGGAAAACTAGCACTTTTTTCACAAAATTGGCACATGATCACCCAGGACAAATGGGTCTTAAATATTGTATCTCAAGGTTATAGGTTTCACTTTCACACCCTGCCAAGGCCAAATGATATGCCAGACCTGCCATGCAATCAATGGGCAGAGGCACAAAAATAAGTTTCATCCTCATGGACATGAGATCCATTCAGCAAGTACCACAGCAAGAGCAGGGACAAGGATTTCACTCAGGGCTATTCTTGGTACCTAGAAAGGACAAAGCCAGGAGACCAATACTGGACCTGTCTATCCTAAACACATTCCTGGATATTCCAAAATTCAAAATGTTAACTCTGCAGCAGCTTCTGCCCATGCTGGGCAAGAAGGCTTGGCTTGTGACAACTGCTCAGATGGCTTATCTCACGCCAGACAAACACAGACAACTGACTACTTATTTCAAAATGTTGGCAACAAAAACCTAGTTATCTGCAAGAAAAATTCTGCAGGCTTTGGGCTTCATGGCATCCTGCATACTACTAATTCCATATGCAAGACTGCATATGAAGAAACTTTAATGGTATCTAAAAAGTGTTTGGACTCAACATATCGACAGCCTGGAAACAATAATTACCCTCATTCCCTGCCTGCAACAGGAGTTTTGATGGTTGGCAAAAGCCTGTCACCTCAACACGGGACAGCCATTCACCTTACCCACAGCCAGGCAGACATTGACAACAGATGCATCAGATTATACCTGGGGGGCCCATATGGCAGGAAGATGTATTCAGGGCACATGGTCCGCAAGTCATATGCATCTACATATCAATCAAAAAAGAGATGCTAGCTGTTCAGAATGTCCTGACAGCCTTCAAGGATCTACTTCATCCAGGACAACTACTGATAAAGACGGACAATACTACAGTCATGTGGTACATAAACAAGCAGGGGGCATGCATTCCTACCCCCTCTGCAGACTAGCCATGAACTTGTGGGACACAGCACTGACTTACCAAGTACGTCTGCAAGCACAATTCCTGCCAGGAACGATAAATACTCTGGCAGACGAACTAAGCAAAAACCTAATGGATCCCCACGAGTGGAAATTGGATCCACAAGTCTTCAGAATTATAACAAGGAACTAGGGATGCCCGGACATAGACCTATTTGCCTCCCCTCACAACTACCAACTACAGAGATTCTGCACAAGGACTTATCACAAGCAAGCATGGAAAGTGGATGCTCTATCTTTCAGCTGGAAAAACCTAACAGTATATGTGTTTCCTCCTCTGCCTCGCCTCCCCAAGGTACTCCTCAAGGTCAGACAAGAGAAGCCAGAAATTATACTGATTGCCCCAGACTGGCCCCACCAGCACTGGTACCCAATCCTAAAGAGCTTGTCTCAATGCCCTGCTTGGACATTACCTCAAATTCCTCACTTATTGACCCAACATGACAGTATGATACTGCACAGCCAACTCAGGGCCTTAAACCTGGCAGCATGGCGAATAATGTAACCATTCAAGACACACCTCTCTCTAAAGCAGTGATGGATGTTATTTTGGAGGCCTAGCACCAAAAAATCTTCTGCAGAAAAATGGAAGAGAGTCTGTGCTTGGAACCAGGCACAAGGTATTGACACGACTGTTCCAAATATTCTTCAGATTTTGCAATACTTAACTGAGATGCTGGATAAAGGCCTTTCCTTTTCATCAATTAAAATTCATGCCTCTGCCATTTCAGCTCATTACAATACAGAACCACCTATTTTTTCTCATCCATTACTAAGGCAGTACCTCAGAGGGGCCAAAAACATAAGACCTCCAAGGAAAGCACCAACACCTGCATGGGACCTCAACTATGTCTTGGAAAAACTCACACTGCCTCCGTTTGAGCCAGCCTCTGCAGCTGATATAAAATTCTTATCCTGGAAAACAGCTCTGCTCCTAGTAATTACCTCCGCTAGACGAGTCTCAGAGTTACAGGCACTCATGGCTGTGGAACCTTTAATCATTTTCCATCCTGACAGGGTTTCTCTAAGGACAAACCCTACATTTATGCCTAAGGTAGTGTCCATTGAGGCCCTTAACCAAACAATTCATTTGCATACCTTTTACCCAAACCCACAGAATATGGGTGAGAGACTTCTGCATTCATTGGACATTCACAGGCAGCTACGCTTCTACCTGGACAGAAGCAAAGCTTTCAGAAAGACTGAACAACTTCTAGTGGCATATGCTGCAGGATCACAAGGAAAGCCTACCTCAAAACAGACTATTTCAAGGTGGATAGACCACTGCATTCATTTCTGCTATTCACAGCATGGCAAATCAGTGCATAAGGGCATTAGGCCACATTCAACCAGAGCAGCAGCCACTTCAGCAGCCTTCCTCAGAGGAGTACCAACCAAAGACATCTTAGAGGCTGCAACTTGGAGTTCAGTGCATACTTTTACAAAGCACTATCACTTACCTCTCTACTCTAAATCCAGGGCAGGCTTTGCCACTGCAGTTCTGCAGGGCCTGATGGCCTCTCCTAATCCTTTTTAGCACCAGCCTCCCAACCTTAGCTTTGGGATTCAACCCAATTGTAATGACTGCAACAGTGAAACACGATGAACATAGTACAGTTGTGTACCTACAGTTGTGTACCTACCATAAATGTAGATGTTCGAGTGTATTCACTGTTGCAGTTCATGTTACCCTCCCACCATCCCCCTTTTCCTTGCTGGGACTTATCTGTACTTCTCAACTCTATACAACCTATGTGGTGCATTTGCTTGTAAATGAAGGAAAAATTGATTTTTGTGTATGCATGCTTATTGGCATAATTTAGCCTACCATTTTAGGGGCACCTGACGTCTGGGGCAAGAAAAAGCCCTGGCACACTGACATCAGGGAGGAGGCGACAGCAACCGACGCCGGACCTAGACTTTGGAACTCAGGCCGACTGCGGGTAGCCTGCCAGCAGGATAACCCAATTGTAATGACTGCAACAGTGAATACACTTGAACATCTACATTTATGGTAGTACACAACTGTACTTTTTGGTTGTATGAGAGAGATGTCCTTCATGGATGCATCTGCAGTCATAACAACTGGGTTGTCCTGTCGTCAGGCAGCCCTTCAGTCGGCCGGATTCCAAAGTCCGGGTCGGCTTGACTGATGTCGCACTTCACCCGGCGTCATCTCTGCTGGTCTTGGGTATAAAGGCATCAGCCGGCGCCATTTTCTTCAGTCTTTCTTGCCGCATGAAGCAGAAGCTGTTCGCAAGTGCGGTCGGATCCAGAGATTACTACCGAATACTACGAAGACTTCTAAAGCTAAGTACCCGTTGGGACTCTTTCTTGCCTCAGCCGATGTCAGAAAAAGTCAATAACTGTTTAACTTGTGGGAAACAAATACCTCATAAAGATTTCCACTCTTACTGTTTGCCTTGTTTAGGCCCAGACCACGACGTAGCAGCCTGTTCGCCTGTGCTTCATTCAACCTGAACAGTTTTCGGTTCTGATTTTGCGTACATTATGCCGTCGGATCCTCCGACTTCCCAAATTGTTAAAACGCAAAGAAAAGGGTCCACGGTTTCGGCGAAACCATGGTTAAGCAAACCCGAGAAAACTGATCAAAGCACAGCTGAATCTATGACTACTTCTGAGGTTCCTGCTACATTACTTGAATCGACCTCAGATATTTTACCTACTACAGTGGTTCCTAGTGACTTATCAGACACCATCCCTTTGGATGTCTCTACCCCAGCACGTGGTGCTGCTAGGCCTCCTGCAGCCATGTCAATTAAGGCCTTTGCCAGGGCTAAAGTAGCCAAGTCTACTAAATCAGTGCCTGTTAAGCCCCCCTCAACCAGGCCCACTTCTAGTGCACAAATGCTTACTCTGGCAGAAGATTTAATAACCTTAATTAGGGATCTCAATCTCACCCAAACAGGGCCTCGCAGCCCCAGAGAAGAGACCTAGAGCAGAGCCCCAGAGCCTGGGGCCTCTGATGATTCTGCGGATGACTCAGATATTACAGACCAGCCAGAGGCTCCTTTCTCCAATTATGAAGACTCAGATGCTGAAGAATCCATCCCAGCTGTTTCCCCACCAGGAGAATTCTCCTTTGGGAAACCTTGCAGAGAACAATTCCAATGGCAGCAACAGGATTACTCAGATTCCAGAAAAGACTTAGGACTTTTCTGCACCTTCCACAACATAGGCCCTTAGCTATACCTCCTGTCCTATCTGTTGTGGACGATGCTTTTAATGATGTCTGCACTGCACCAGATTCTTTACCTCCAGCCCCTGCCAAACCAGATAGATTTTACAGGGTACCAGACACCCATCTTCACCTATACAAGGCCCCACTTGCAGACCCCAAAACTATATCCCAGGGGCCTAAGGCAGTAGCCTCGACCACAGCAAAAAATCCTATTCCTTCTGAAAGGGAAGCCAGGTCTTTAGACAGATGGGGCAAAAAGGTTTACACCTCAGCTACTCTCTCAGCCAGAGCTTTAAACTGTCAGTTTCACATGATACAATACCAAGAGTTTATGCTTGATCAGTTAACTAAAAAGCTATCCTCTGATGACTCTATAGATAAGAAATATGTATTAGAGATGGTAAATAACATACAACAGGTTAGTAACCATTCACTGAAATGTGGCTATGATGCACTGGAGGCTTCATTTAGATCAGCCATGACTGGCACAGTGATTAGAAGACATGCATGGCTGAAGGAACAGGTCTTACGGATCATGTTAAAGCTAAGTTATTAGATGCTCCTATGGATAAGGCCAGTTTGTTTGCCTGCCCAACAGGTAATGAAGAAAATGGAAGAAAAGGCAAAATCTGTCCAAACAGTAAAAGATTTCTTGCAGGTTCAGCCCCCAAGGTTTAGCAGGAATTGGCCTGCCAAAAACTGGTCCTTTCCTGACTCCACAAGATCCCAAAGAGGCAGGAATAGACGTTCCAGAGGCAGAAATCAACCCAGAGGGGGTGCCTACAGAGGACGACAGTGGCAAGGTAATAACAGAGGCACAGACACAGCCACTACCACTACAACAGCACAACAACAGTGACTTGATTCTAACTCCGCTTACCAGGGAACAAATAGCAGCACCATTAGGCGGAAAATTAACCTTATTTTCAAAGAACTGGCACTATATCACAAAAGACAAGTGGATTTTGCAAACCATAGACCAAGGTTACCGGTTCCACTTCCACACTTTACCAGTCAAAGAGGAATGCCAAACCTGCCTCCAAATCAAAAACAGAAGCTCTACAACAGATAATGCAATTAACAAAGATGAGAGCTGTGGAAAGAGTTCAATAACAGAACAAGGCAAAGGATTTTACTCCAGACTATTCCTAGTTCCAAGAAAGGAAAAGTTGGAGACCTATTCTCGACCTGTCCACCTTAAATACATATATCATTGTCCCAAAATTCAAAATGCTGACTCTACAGCAACTTCTTCCCATGCTGGGCAAGGAGTGTTGGCTGGTAACTCTAGAGCTCAAGGAGGCATACCTGCACGCCCCCATCCGACCAATTTGCAGAAGATACCTCAGATTTCTTGCAGGATCAGAGCACTATCAATTCTCAGGATTGCCCTTTGGCTTATCTACTAGAGTATTCACAAAATGCCTGGCATCAGTGATCGCCACTGCAGACTACAGGGAATTCAAATTTATCCATACCTGGACGACTGTCTGCTCAAGCTGACAACAGATTTACAAAGGGTCATTTATTTGCTACAAGCTCTGGGATACACAGTCAATTTACAAAAGTCAAGGCTGATACCATCCCAAACAAGGACATTCTTGAATTGGACACAGTAAAACAAATGGCATTCCTAACTACAGAAAAACAAAAGAACTCCCTCTTTACTTCTTGGCACTAACAAGGCGGAACAAGCTAACAGCAAGAAAAGTTCTGCAGGCCCTGGGCTTCATGGCATCATGCATAATCTTAGTTCCACATGCCAGGCTACATATGAGAAAACTACAGTGGTACCTAAAGAATTTATGGTCCCAACACAGGCACAGCCTAGAAGCAGAAATTCCACTAATACCATGCCTAAAACAGGAGTTCCTATGGTGGGCTCAAGCATGCCAGTCAAACCCAGGCCTACCCTTTCACAACTATCAAGCAAGCCAAACCATCACAACAGACGCCTCAGACCTAGGATGGGGGCTCACATGCTGAGCAAATGTGTACAAAGATTATGGGCGGGACCAGCTTCACCTACACATCAACCTAAAGAAATGCTGGCAGTAAAACTGGCAATCCAAAACTTCAGACCATTCCTCAAAGAAGGCCAATTGATGATAAGGACAGACAACACCACTGTCATGTGGTACATCAACAAACAGGGAGGCACTCATTCATACCCCTGTGCAGAATGACCTTGGACCTTTGGAACCTGGCACTCAGCTACAACATCCAGTTACAGGCAATATTCGTACCAGGAAAGGAGAATACTCTAGCAGACATGTTAAGCAGAACCACCTCGGATGCTCACGAATGGATGCTACACGGACATCTTCAAGACCATCTCAAAGAAATGGGGAATGCCACAGATAGATCTATTCGCTTCCCTCTCAATCACCAGCTCAAAAATTCTGCACAAGGACATTCCACCCACTTGCATGGAAAGTGGACTCTCTCCTTCAGCTGGAAAGGTCTCACAGCATATGCATTCCCACCTCTTCCCTTGCTACACAAGGTATTACTAAAAATCAAGGAGGTGCGTCCAACGATAATCCTGATAGCTCCAAACTGGCCAAGACAACACTGGTACCCATTGCTAAGGAGCATGTCTCGGGACAAGATGTGGTCAATACCCCTGAGCCCTTTGATGTTAACTCAGAACAACTACAACATCATGCATCCAAACCTAAAAACGTTGCAACTGACTGCATGGAACATTACATAGCAACAACTAATCCAGAACTTTCCCAAAGGGTGAAAGACATTATCCTTGAAGCCCGCAGACCTTCAACAAGAAGGAACTATGCAGGAAAATGGAAAAGATTTGTCATTTGGAGTGCTGAAAGAGGAAAGGATGTGTCAAATATAGATATGGCTAACATTCTGGAGTATTTGGCAGAACTTCTGCATACAGGCCTGTCCTACTCCTCCATCAACATACATGCATCAGCTATTTCAGCAGAATACAGCTTTGATCCACCTGTCTTTTCACATCCTTTACTCAGGCAGTTCCTCAGAGGGATTAAGAATGTAAACCCCCCTAGGAAACCACCATTGCCAGCTTGGGATTTGAACTTTGTGCTAGAAAAGCTGACACTCCCTTTGAGCCAGCAGCAACAGCAGAGCTGCAGCATCTATCGTGGAAAACTGCTTTCCTACTGGCAATAACCTCAGCAAGGAGGGTGTCTGAACTTCAGGCCCTAATGGCAGTACAGCCCTTCCTAATCTTCCACCAAGATAGAGTGTCCATGAGGACTAATCCTACATTTATGCCTAGGGTGGTATCCAGAGTGTCTTTAAACCAGGCAATCCACCTACCTACCTTCTTCCCCAACCCACAAAACAGAGGGAAAGAATGCTGCATACCTTGGATGTACATAGACAGTTACGCTACTATCTGGACAGAACATAAAGTCACAGAAAAACTGACTACCTTTTTGTAGCCTATGCAACAGGAAGAGAAGGAAAACCTATTTCCAAACAGACAATCTCCAAATGGATAGGAAATTGCATACGATTCTGTTACTCCTTCCATGGAAAACCAATTCCACAGAACATAAGGCCTCATTCTACAAGGGCAACAGCCACTACCACAGCCTTCTTGAGGAGTGGCAACCAAGGACATTATTGAGGTGGCTACTTGGACCTCCGTGCATACATTTGCCAAGCATTATAATTTACATTTGTACTCCAGATCCCGAGCAGGGTTTGCCACTGCTGTACTGCAAGGGATCCTAACCACACCATAATCTATTTTTCCTCCCCTTAGTTGGCTATGGTATTCTACCCAGTTGTTATGACTGCAGATGCATCCATGAAGGACATAGTACAGTTTTGTACCTACCATAAATGTAGATGTCGAACTGGATAGCATCTGCAGTCAGGATTACCCTCCTTCCCTCTGTGGTACTCCTAGGGTATTTACCCTCCTAATAGCTAGCTGGTGGGGAGTCTCTTATGGTGTATTTGTTTGTATATATGTACATACATGCTTATTTTCTGAGTTTGCCTTCTATCCTTTTGCAAACATTGGCATTTATCCAAAATTTAGCCTTCCAGGGAGGGCAACTGGCATCTGGGGCAAGAAACACTGAAGAAAATGGCGTCGGCTGATGCCTTTATACCAAACCAGCAGAGATGGCGCCGGGTGAAGTGCGACATCAGCCGGCCGGACCGGACTTTGGAATCCGGCCGACTGAAGGGCTGCCTGACGACAGGACAACCCATTTGTTATGACTGCAGATGCTATCCAGTTCGGACATCTACATTTATGGTAGGTACAAAACTGTACTTTTTGCCTCTAGTGTTAGTGTATTTACACCTCTTGCATACTTTGTTTTATTAAGAATAAGTCGGTTGTCAGTGTACATGAGGCAATTGTTACGATGCCTTAAAATACCCATCTCAACCAGACTGGTCACACAGTGAGTCAGAAGTGCATATCCATGGCTACTCTTCTACTAGGAGGAGTGAGGGAAATTTAAATATTGTGTAGGTCAATAAGAGAACGAACTTAATGAGCAACACTCAGCAATGTGCAAACTAAATTCTCTAGTAGTTAAAAAAAATCTAAGCCAGTAATACCACAAAAGTATAGACCAAAAACCTTCCTAATGTAAAATAACTGGTTTGGAGCCCAAGTGCTTAAACTAGAACAAAGACAGTTAGAATACATGCACAATAAGCCTTCACTAGCAATTTCCAGCTCAGAATGGCAGAGCCTAACCTCTCCTCCCACAAGATTGTAGACCACACCCCTTCTTAATGTAAAATAACTGGTTTGGAGCCCAAGTGCTTAAACCAGACCTAGGACACATTTAGAATAACAGACACAATAAACCCTCAACCATCACTTCCCAGCTCAGAGGACAATGAACCCTTCTTATGTAAGATAACTAGCTTGAATCCCAGTTGCTTAAATCAAAACTTGTTGTGTCTTTTGGCTTTTCCCGGTTAGGGGTCGCCACAGCGGAAATCCGGTCCGCTAATGATTGGTAGTTTATTTTTACGTGCCGAGTTACCAGCCTTGACACACAACCTTCAAAGAAGGTACGCCCATTCACGCATGTCTCCACGCAGAAGACGCTCTAACTGAGAATCGAACTGGACAGCGTCTTACTGTGAGGCGACAACGCTACCGCAGCACCACACCGCAGGTTTTTGCTTTGCTTAAATCAAAACTAAGAGGCATAAAATAACAGTTACAATGTAATCAGGCTACTAACAAGCAGTAATAAGTGCAGCAGATTAAATGCAACTGAACACTTCATGATAAAGTTTAGCAAAAAGTGAAATGAAGTAGGAAGAAGCACAAATATAGTAAAAGCAGTTAAATAAATTGCAGCTGAATAAGTTGAGATTTTT
The DNA here is from genome assembly GCF_019279795.1 of Protopterus annectens. NCBI lineage: Eukaryota > Metazoa > Chordata > Ceratodontiformes > Protopteridae > Protopterus > Protopterus annectens. The sequence continues at coordinate 653,710,732 of NC_056735.1, forward strand.
GTAAGTGGGAAGGGAGGAAACAAAAGGTAATTAAAGTTTGAGAGATTGAGGGGGAGGGCCCGGCCTTCCCAGCTGATCTCTCTGTTCTCAGTAGAATGAGCTGATGATATGGGACTGGGAGGAGTGTCCAAAATCAGATTTATAGTAGGGGTGGGAAAGTCAACAGCTACCAAGTTTAAAGGTGCAGCAGCAGCAGGGCAGTGGGTGGAAAACATGAAATGTAGGCAGAGATCAGCTGTAGTCAAGCAGAGAACACCAAGTCAAACAAGCACTACAGCTAAATAAAGATGATGCTAAATATTTATTGTTAAATGAGGAATGCTGTTTCTCAGCTCATCCCACTAATTATTGGATGTTATGCACTGTCTGCAAAAATAATTATTTTCTAAGTTTTCTAAATGACCCTAACCAAGACCTCTTAAAACTCCAAAAAGAACAAAAAACTTAAAAAATGTAGTATGAGAAAAGGATAAAAAATAGAAGTAACCAAACATTAAGTAAGCTTTCGGCTTTTCCCGGTGAGGGGTCGCCGCAGTGGAACTCAGTTCCGCTAATGATTGGCAATGAATTTTTACAGTGTTGTTGCCAGCCTGGCACCCAACCTTCAAAGAAGGCACACCCATACATGCTTGCACCTACATGCATGTCTTTAAATTCACTCGACCACGGGGAGGACAAGCAGACTGCACAGAAGGCGCTCCAGCTGCGAATAACTTAAATCCAAAATCAAATACAGACAGAGATCAGTAATAGTCAGACTAAGAACAGCAAGTCAAACAAGCACTATTTTCCTCTTCTGACATACTTCTACCCTTTTTGTAACAACATATTAAGACATGAATTATATATTAAACCAGTATATTATGTACTTTTTTATGCACAAATGTTATGTACCAAACTACCATTTTCAATACTGTTTTCTGAGATTTTGTCTTGCCATGTGAACTGAATTTTCATTGGAGGTTGGTCAGGTTAAATGTCTTTTTTATGTTACATGTATTTCTACAAGAGATAATGTATGTTCTGTTAAATTGTTGAACATAGTACGTTTTCCATGCTTATTTACTATTTTATAGCACTGGGTACATTAAGCTGGCCTTTTTTTAAACTAAACAACTCTAAATGATGAGCTATTTTAAATCTCAAGTTACACTACCAAATAGTCACTGTGGACTAGCACTGAGAAAACTGAATAAGTTGTGCTTTAAAAATAGTCAAACCAGCCAAGCTCTGTAAAATGCAGAGCTAAAGCCTTAACTATAATGCCATTTGGAAGGACGAGACAGGTGGTTCATCATTCTAACAGCTACCAACACATGAGTATAGGGGTGAACTTGAGGTCACACCACACTCTTAAGATATGCAGCTGTGTGGACACATCTAGACAACAGTGTCAGTGCTGTCATAGCCACCGCTGCTGTTGTGTAGTTTGGTCAGGGAGCTACGTAATGCGAATGCTCCTGCCTTTTTATTTAGGCACACACATTACTGTTGTTAAGACTTGGATTAGTGTAAGAAATTAAAATGCGTTGCCACTCATTCATTCTTTCGTATAAGTCAATCATCTTGTGTTATTATTTATACTTGGGTAGTAGACTTAGCTAAGTAAAGAAATAGATGAATGATTACATACTTTTTTTTTCTGACGACAGAATTTCCACACTTAATGAAGCAGGGCTAAAACTTGTAACATACTAGTTCTATTAAGTGACTTGCTCAGAATTGCACAGTAGCAAGAAATAATGGAGTTAAAAGGAATCAAATCTCGCACTCTAAATGAAGTACAATAAATACTTTAACAGATTAAAACCTTTTTTTCTCTTATATTAACCATTAACAAAGCTCTTTTTTACATTTTCTTTCAAATGGATTTTAAATCACTAATAAGTTATTACTGAGAGCTTTGTAATTTTATGTTGTTGTTGTGTCTTTCGGCTTTTCCTGGTTAGGGGTCGCCACAGCGGAACTCCGGTCCGCTAATGATTGGTAGTTGATTTTTACGTGCCGAGTTACCAGCCCTGATGCACAACCTTCAACGAAGGTACGCCCATTCACGCATGTCTCCACGCAGAAGACGCTCTAGCTGAGTATCGAACCAGAGTGCGTCTTACTGTGAGGCGACAACGCTCTGTAATTTTATAACGTTAGAAAAAGAAGTTGTAATACACATATGCACATGTACAAAACAGTTTGATTGTAATCACAATATACTCTTTTTCTTGAAAAGTACTTCACTTTAGTGTGGATCATGTACCTCATTTTCTGTGAAAAAAAATTTGTTCTATGCCTGCATACAGAATTTTCAGCATCAAAATTTTCTGTTAAATTCAAGTCAGCTTATTTCTTGTGGTCTTGTCACATAAATACAGCAAACCATGAAGCATTTTCATAGTTGTGAGTAAAGATATAAATGCATAAATAACCATCGTTTGCAAAAACAGGTGAAACATTAAGTAATCTCTGAACTATGGCTCTGGCAGATAGCCGCTCATCATGCACACTGAAGAGCTTATTCTTTGCTCTGAAAAAAGAAAGGAATCGCACAGAAATGTTATTTTCGTCTTATTGTTGGACTTTGTTATGCAAGGCACAAAGCCCCATAAATAGTTTGTCAGCTAAGCTAAAAGTCACAGATGTAAAATGCCCCTTTAATCAAATTATACTCTCAGTCTGGAATTCTTTCCCTACCAACACCAGACAACAAACCAACTATCCAGATTCACAAATTTTCTAAAACAACACTTTAAAAACACTTTGCTTTGTTCTTGCATCCCTGCCCCAGGCTGCAGTACTTTTGCCCTTAGTCACCTGCACTACCCCTGTATACCTCAACAAAGCAAAGTCTCTTTATAAAACTCCGGTCTTCTAACCCTTTTGCCCTTAATGCCACTTCTACTGTCTCTACCTTCGTGTTTCACTGTTGCAGTCATCACATTTGGATTATCTGCCTGCAGGTAGCCCTCAGATGGTCTGAATACCAGAGTCTTCGGATTTCTGCGTCGGATGCTGTTGCTTCTTCCCTGACGTCAGGTCGTCAGGAGTATAAAACATGCAGCTGACACCATTACATCAGTCTTTCTTACCGTGCGGTGCCCAAAGCAGAAGCAGTTCGCAAGTGCTGGTCAGCCGTCTCCTGAAATTTTCGTTTTCGAGTTTCAGACCCGAAGTCTTCAAAAAAGATAAGTACCCTGTTGGGGATCCTTTTTCTTGCTCTAACCGATGTCAGTAAAAGTTAACAATTGTCTTACCTGTGGAAAGCAAATAACCTCATAGAGATTTTCACTCTTACTGCATCCCCTGTTTAGGCCCAGACCACGATGTCCCTCGCTGTCGGTTTTTTGCCTTGTTCAATGCCCGAACTATTCGTCGTTGGGCTATTTTTGCAGCCAAATACTTTCGTACTCCAAAATGGCTTTGTTAAGCCATCCGACTACCGATCTTCCAAAAAAACGTAAGGATAAAGACAGAGACAGGCCGCATAGGTCCAAAACTGCCGACGACGCTTCCGTTAAGCTAGTCACTGGTCCGCCGGTACTCAGTGAGGTGCATTCACAGCCCCTTTCACAGATTAAGGAATGCTTGTAAAAGGCATTAGTCTCTCTTCTTTTACTGACATCATACAGATGTTCATAAACCCTTCTATTTAGGTGCCTTTCTGTTTTCCCTATATAAAAGCTGGAGCATGTTTCACACATACCCAAATATACCATGCCTTTTGATTTACAATTAAAATAATGTGAGGGTTTTATATTAAATTTCCTAGAAGGAATGTATAGGGAAGCTTGATTTAAAATGTAAGAACTTTGATGACATGTCCCACATTTATAAGTGCCTTTCTTTTTTCTATTGTCACGGGTCAAATTTCTAAGAGACTTAATGCCTTTTACAAGCATTACTTAATCTGTAATAATATGGTTTTGAAGTTTTTTGTTCTGGAACAGGTGGATGTGGACCCTAGGGGTGGCAATTGGGAATCGAAATTAGAATATAGGGAGTTGCTTTGGCAACTAAAACTGGATGCCGGGAAAGCTCCGGGGTTAAACGATAATATTAACATCAGTAGCGTCCTCAAAATAAGAGCTGCTAGATTATGAAGGGGATTTAATAGATATTATTTATTCATTATTTGTATTATTTTCTATGGTTTTAAGAGTAAGGTTATTATATTAATTTTTGGACAAACATACGACCTATAGTTGATTTTAATTTAATGCCTCTAGAGTGGTATTTCATGTGGTACCAGGTCTTGTTTGTATTGCATTGCAAGTTTTATTATATAGTTTTTTGCTGGACTTTTTGTTCAGGATTGTCTCACTTATGATTTACAAGTGGTTTTATTATAAGTAAGATTCGCTAGCAATTGTAAATTAATTTGTAGATATTTGTAAATAAACATATTTGATGTTCATTGGGGGAGGCTCACATGACGAATTGTAAAGTATTTAAGCGCATTGATTTTGATTTAAAGTGTTCTGAAAAAGCCTGGTATTGGTACTAGGTGAAAGCGCTTAACCTGTATGTGTTTGTTGTATCGTACGTTCCTGGATTAAAAGAGTTTTAACACAAGAAACTGGTCATCACCATTGGAGTTTACTGGTTGGCTGCCTTCCTTGGCTTTGGTGTTTTTTGCAATATTGTGCTTCTTTTGTCCTTGTTTTTAACCGTAACCCTTCCAAGCCCTGCTCAACTACCTGCTCCCTTAGGAGGAAAGCTCACCCTGCATGCAAAAAACTGGGAACTCATTACCCAGGACAAATGGGTTTTGAACATAGTTTCCCAAGGATACAGATTCCACTTGCACACACTACCAACTGCAAATAATTGGCCAGACCAATCCCCAAATCAATAGGCCCAACAGCAGGTTCTCTCTCTTCTCAGTATCAGGGCTATTCAACCTATCCCAGCAGAACAAAGGAGGCAAGGTTTTTATTCAAGACTTTTTCTGGTACCATGAAAAGACAACTCCTGGTGTCCTGTCCTGGACCTCTCTATTCTCAACATCTTTCTGGTGGTTCCAAAATTCAAAATGCTAACTCCTCAACAGCTTCTTCCTATGTTAGCCAGGGATGCCTGGCTGGCAACCCTAGACTTAAAAGAAGCTTACCTGCACATCTCAATAAGAGGATCCTGCAGATAGTACCTGCATTTCTGGACAGGCTCCATGCACTTTCAGTTCTCTGCACTTCCCTTTGGCTTATCTACTGCGCCCAGGGTGATCACAAAGTCCCTAGCTCCAGCCATTGCATATTGCAGGCAGAGAAATATTCAAATTTACCCATTTTTGGACGATTGTCTGATTCAGGCAGGAAGCCAGGACTTGCTATTACAACACCTGGCATTCATAAAGAAACTTATAACCTCACTGGGGTACACCATTAATGAAAATAAATCTCACCTGCTACCCTGCCAACAGATTGTATTCCTGGGAGCAAGCTTGAGCACAACTTCTCAGATGGCATTCCTCACTCCAGAGAAACAAGTTTATTTGACAACCTACTTCAAACTGTTGGCCTCAAAATCCCAGCTTTCTGCAAGGAAAATACTGCAAGCTCTGGGGTTCATGGCCTCTTGCATTCTACTAATGCCATATGCAAGACTGCATATAAGTAAACTCCAATGGTATCAACATTCTCAGGACCTGGAGACAATGATTCCTATCATCCCTTGTATAAGGACAGAGTTCCTTTGGTGGCCTGCTACCACAACAAGGGACTCCCTTTCACTCTACCCCCTGCTGCCCAAACCCTAACAACAGACGCATCAGACTGTGCATGGGGGGCTCATATGGCAGGGCAGTGCATTCAGGGCAAATGGAACCCGAGACAGATGCACCTGCATATTAATCAAAAAGAAATGTTAACTGCACAGAATGCTCTGACAGCCTTCAAAGACCGTACTCTTCCAGGACAACTTTTGGTAAAGAAAGACTACACCACAATTATGTGGTACATAAACAAGCAGGGGGGGGGGGTACCCACTCATACCCTGTCTGCAAACTAGCCATGGCTCTGTGGAACACAGCCTTGCACTACCAAGTACACCTACAAGCAAAATTCTTGCCAGGCAAACTAAATTCACTGGCAGACGACTTAAGCAGAAATCTCATGGACCCACACAAAGGGAACCTAGAACCCAAAATATTCAACCTTTTGAAGAACAAATGGGGGACTCCAGAGGTAGACCTGTTTGCTTCCCTTCAAAACTACCAACTGAACAAATTCTGCACAAGAACTCCCCACAGTCAAGCTTGGAAAGTGGATGCCCTGTCCTTTACCTGGGAAAGCCTCTCAGTTTATGCCTTTTCCCATCTGCCTCTCCTCTCGAAGTTTCTACTAAAGATCAAACAGGACAAGCCAAGGACAATACTGATTGCACCAGACTGGCCAAGGCCAGCACTGGTACCCCCTCTTGTGTAGTATGGCAATGCTACAACCATGGCACCTGCCTCAGACGCCTTCCCTGCTGTCCCAGTAGGCGGGACAGATTCTGCACCCTCTGCTTCAAACCCTGAACCTTGCAGCCTGGCTAATTCCTTGAGCTGTCCTCCAGCATCCCTCAGTAAGCAGGTGCTGGATTTCATTCTGGAGGCAGGGAGGCCTAGTACTAGAAAATCCTAAGCTGAAAAGTGGAAAAGATACAGTTCCTGGAACCAGGCTCAGGGGATGGGCACATCGGTGCCCAGCTTACCTCATATTCTAGATTACTTAACAGAAATGCTCCACAAGGGCCTATCCTTCTCATCAATTAAAATTCATGCCACTGCCATTTCAGCACTTTATAATACTGAGCCACCCCTCTTCTCTCAACCCTTGCTAAAACAATTCCTTAGAGGGGCCAAAAATTTAAGACCCCCCCCCCCAGGAGAGCTCCCACACAAGCCTGGGACCTTAACTTTGTATTGGATAAGCTCAGTCTTCCCCCTTTGAGCCAGCTGCTACAGCGGAGTTGAAATTCCTTTCTTGGAAAACAACCTTCCTTCTAGCCATCACTTCAGCAAGAAGAGTGTCTGAATTACAGGCCCTCATTGCAGTGGAACCCTTCATTATCTTCCATGCGGACAGGGTTTCCCTCAGGACTAATCCTTCCTTTATGCCCAAAGTGGTGTCTAGTGTGGCCCTAAATCAGACCATTCATTTGCCTACTTTTTTTCCTAATCCACAAAACAAAGGGGAACGAATACTGCACTCTCTGAACATGTACAGACAGCTTAGATTCTATTTGAACAGGACTAAGCCTCTCAGAAAATCCGAACAGCTGCTAGCTGGCTTTGCTGCAGGGGCAGAGGGGAAGGCCATTTCAAAGCAAACCATTTCCAAATGGATAGCCCATTGCATTCATTTCTGCTACAAGCACCATGGAAAACCTACTCCACAGTGGATAACAACACATTCCACCAGGGCTGCATTTACCTCTGCAGCATTTCTCAGAGGAGTCCCTACCAGGGACATCCTAGAAGCTGCTACCTGGAGCTCTGTACATACCTTCACCAAGTATTACCACATGCCTATCTTTTCTAAATCCAGAGCTGGATTTGCCACTACAGTTTTGCAGGGCTTAATAGCTGGCCCTAATGCTCTTTAACTTCCTCCTCCCTTCCTTAGCTTTGGGAATCAACCCAAATGTGATGACTGCAACAGTGAAACACGAAGAACATGGTACAGATGTGTACACTTACCATAAATGTAGATGTTCGAGTGTATTCACAGTTGCAGTCCTGGTTACCCTCCCTCCAGCCCCCTGACTTCTCTTGACTCTACCTTTCCTTCTTGTTTGGTATATTTATTTTTTCTTGTGTATTTGCTTTTTGATGGGGGTGTACCATATCATGCAATTGCTTCCTATTGTGGGGGCACCTGACATTTGGGGCAAGAAAAACTGAGGTAATGGCGTCGGCTGCATGTTTTATACCCCTGACGACCTGACATCAGGGAAGAAGCGTCAGCATCCAACACAGAAATCCGAAGACTCTGATATTCAGGCTGGCTGAGGGCTACCTGCAGGCAGATTACCCAAATATGATGACTGCAACAGTGAATATACTCGAACATCTACATTTATGGTAAGTGTACACAATTGTACTTTAGTGTTTCCCTCCAGCAAAATTCCAGTGCATACTCACTACCCCCTGCATCTCTCTCAACTTCATTACAACATATTGTAGCTCTACATCAGCTAACAAATATGCATAGTACTCCTGTATTCCTCACCTCCTGTCTGCTTTCTGCTTATGTCTCTTACGCCTCCTGTCTCATATTTCTTCTACCCGTAAAAGTAAAGTGGTAAACTGACATATTAAACTTTACTTTCCGTGCCAGTTTGTCATGTATTTATTTATAATGACTGGATATTTTACTTATTGTAGATTTTCTCTACTATAGCTGCCTTTCAGTTATTATAAGACTGTATTTCAACTTTAAGTTCTAGGTTTATCTGTGTTGTATAAAACTGTGCATTTTGTAACTGGAGCTTTTCTTTCTGGGCCTCCACTGAAAAGGGGATACCACACAGCCCATTTGGACTACTCTTCTAACAACAGCAATAAGTAAAATAAATAAATAGCTGCTGTGGTGGTGTATAGGGATAAATCCCTGACTGTGACCCAGTGGCCTGGATTCGGTGGCCTAATGTTTAAGGTGTTTGCCTTACAAACTCAAGGTGCAGGGTTTGAGTCTCACAAAGGATAATTGTCTAGGCTTAAAATGGCTTGCAAGGGCAGTTAGCCTAGTACTAACCTATGAACTATGAAGTTAGTGGCTCGGACAATTAATTTAACAGCTGGGAGAGATGGGCACTACCATTCTGCAGTGGGCGGGTGGACGTATAGATTCTTACCTTGTCTGTCCTTGGTGAAGGCCAGGAAAGACACATTGGTATGTGTGCCGAAAGGGGGTATAGGGTGGAGACTTGGTTGAGCTATTGAAGAGGCAGGGCGATATGCCACACATCTCCATTGCACTCCCATCCCCAGGCTTAACCATTAGGTTCACAAGGGAGTGGAGAAAAATGGGTAGGTTATAAGTCAAACCCCTCTTCCCCCTGGACAGATGGAACAAGGTGATGAACCACCGGATGCTTTGTTCTGCGACCAGCTGCAGCAACACCAGATTAAGTTAGGGGGAGGGGGACAAGCAGCTGGTAAACCTGGGAAGGACAAGTACCAGGCTGGTGCAATGAAGGGCATTGTTGATGGGGAGCAACAAATTAAATAAATAATGAATTGTCTGTTATTGATAATTGATCTATCTAGTCTAAGATTTCACATACTGTACTGACAGTTGCAATAAAGCAGCAAGCAAGCATAATCTCCTTTTTTTTAAATTGCTAGAATTTCAGTTAAAAATTACGTTTATTTTTTGTATGTGTTTTATTTAGTTTTTGTTGATTGGAAAATCGGGTTCATAGGTGTGTACTAGGCTAGCAGCACTGGAGCCTTTACAAGCCTAGCCCCCAAAAATTGCCCAGGCACTGTGCCACCCGATGTTAGTTCACAGTGCCCATATCCAGTAGGGCAACTGGAATGATCCCTGGAGTGACCTTTCTGTTACCCATCCACTCGTCAAAATTTCTCTTGAAGAGGGCCAGTGAGGTGCTCTGCTTATCATGAATGGGAAGCTTATTCCAGAGTATGGGCAGTCTTTGGTAGATGAATCTGTCCCTCCAACATGTTATGTTAATTGTGGTAATGAGGATGTGATCTCTGAAGTGTGTGGTGCAGGGGGTTTGGGATTTCTTTAGGTGTAGCATTTCAAGTAGGGTTGGGTCGGACATGGCTTTGTAAGTCGAGCAGAGATCACCTCTAAGTAGACGATAAAGAGACTGAGAACAGTTGAAGTTTCTTGAGTCTGTCCATGTAGGACATGTTTAAGACCTAGGATCTTTTTTGTGAGGTACTTTTGTGGCCTCTCCAGCTGTTGTAGGTGTCTGGTCAGGTGCATGCCAAACGGGGCATTATATTCTATGACTGGTCTAATGAGGGATGAGTAGAGAGGGGTGATGACCTCTTTCTTCCTGGATGAGAAACCTTTGGTTATAAGATGTGCCATGTAGAAGGACTTTCTGACCACAGTGGCAGTGTGGTGGTCGAAGGTAAGGTGGCTGTCGACCTGGGTTCCCAAATCCCTTATGGCCCCTTCAGTGTTCGGTGGGCTCCCATCAACGTGGTAGTTTGTGGGATCTGAGTTTTTCCAAAGGGAATGATAACGAATTGTTGGCATTAAGTTTCAGGTCATGGTTCTGACACCAGTCATTGGTCCCAGAGAGGGCCTTTTGTGTGATGTCTGCATCACTTGAGGAGATGATAATGACTCCTAGCTTGCAGTCATCGGCACACTTGGTCAGCCAGAGTCCTTCTGTGTTGGCCTGGACTTCCGAGAATTAGATGGCAAACAGGAGAGGGCCCAGGACCAAGCCCTGTGGGAATCCACTCGTGACTGATCGACAGTCTGATTTGGAATCCGCAACTTTCACCCTGTGGGTCCTGTCTGTGAGCCAATTTGCAACCCACCTAGTGATGTAAGGATTGATGCCTAGTTTGTTGAGTTTATCAGTGATACCTGAGTGGGGAATGATATCAAAGGCCTTGCCCAGGTCGAGGTACGCAGTATGCACTGCCTTACCATCATCCACAGCCTTGATGACTGCCTCGAAGAAGTCAACCAGGTTCAGCAGGCAAGATCTCCCCTTGACAAAGCCAAATTGTGTGGGGTCAAGAGTTTAGAGATTGCCTATATCTTTATTAAGCAGGTCCATGATGATGCGCTTCATAGCGTTGCATACCAGACTCGTCAGGCTAATGGGGTTATAGTTCCCAGAGTCTGTAGTTGCTCCCCGTTTATGGAGCGGGATGACTGTAGTAGTGCGCCATTTGTTAGGGACATAGCCTGAGGTAAGGCTGTGATTGAATGTGGTGCCAGTTCGTTTTGTAGCTTATGTAGGATGTAGCCAGGGCTATTATCAGGTCCTATGGATGCTGTATTCTTGGCTTTGGACAATGCAGCTTTTACTTGTGCTGCTGAAATGGTGGGTAACAGGCTTTCTTCTGGTTTTGTGATAGGGCCCTTGGGGAAAGAGAGGGGTAAAGTTGGTATTGAATCTGTTGGACATTATGTTGGCTATATCTGTTGGCTCAGATTAGGAGGTGCAACTGTGCAGTAACTCTGAGCAAATCTGGGCATTGCCTTTGAGGTTTTTGATATAGCTGTAGAAGGCTTTATGGTTGTTTTTGATGTCAGCCACAATTCTACCTTCATAGCTGGCTATAGAGGATTGATAAGGGATCTCAACTTTTTGTTAAGATTGATAAGGGAGGTTTTCCAGTCTTATGACGTCATTTTTTTTCTGCATCAGTTTCTTCCTTCTGTTGTAGAGTTTATTGATGGCTGGGGACTACCAGATTGGCTTCCTTTTTTTGGGAGGAGAGCGTCTTAGTTCTATTTGGTGTGGCAAGCTGCATGCTTGGTGTATGCTTCAGCAGTCATGCAGCTATTTTCCATCAGCATGGGTGCCGAGAGGTTAGCCACCTCTGTTTTTAGGAGCCCAAAGTAGGCATTAGAGAAGTTTTTCAGGGTGGTCACTTTAGCGGGGGGTGTAGGTGAGATGGAGATTTTCATGGTGATCAGTTTGTGGTCAGATTTAACCAGGGAGAAATTGACTATAGGTGTGGAACAACAGTCTCCCATGTTGGTGATAACCAGATCGAGGATATTGCTCCCTCTAGTGGGGGTCAGAATGAGCTGGTCCAGGGCATTGGAATTGATAAATTCCAGAAAGCGTTGGGCCTGTACATTGGTACTAGAATAGTTTTCCCATTTGATGGAAGGGTAGTTGAAGTCACCCAATTTGAGAGTATTGGGTTGGACTTTGATAGCTTCCAGGGTGCTTAGGAAGTTGGAGTGAGAGTCTGGGGACATGTTTGGGGTTCTGTAGTGGACTATGACTTGTATCACTGTCTTACCCAGTGTCAGTTGTACCTGAAGTATTTCAGATGCATTATGCTAGGCTACCATCCAAGAGGTGTGCGCATCCTTTAAGAATATGGAGATACCACCGTCTTTGGAGCTTCCGGCCGTATTCTGGGGCTGAAAGGTATGGAATGAGTTGTAGCTTGGGAGTGCAGGGGTGCTTTCTGCCTCTTTAAACCAGGTCTCAGTTACAGCACAGATATCAACATTCTCCATTTTGAGGTGAGCTTCAAGCGAGTGCATCTTAAGATTTAGACCTGTAGCACTGAGCAGCATGACTGTCATATTGCATTTGTTTGTAGTTGTTATGGTGGAATTTTGGTCTTTGGAATACTGCCTAAAAAAGGCATTATAGGGGTGGCAAGAGCCTTAGCCAGTACCCTGAATCCCAGGGGTGACAGATGCAGGCTGTCTCTGGCAAAGCATTGAGGTCTGTTGATCATGCCATTTCAGGCAGACCTATACTGGATCCCCTTAGAGTGACACCAGAAACTTAGCCAATTGTTGAAGTCAATAATTTTCTGCTCATACTGTGGTATCATTCTTGGTGATGGTAGAATACTGCTCAGGGCTAGGGTCATATCTGCCTGGGCCACATAATCCGAGAGTTCCATCACATCTCTTTTCATGTAGTCCAGGGAGGTACGTCTTGGGTCATTCACACCCACATGGACAATGACTGAGTCATATTTGTACTTGATGTCCTTCAAGGATGCATCTGCAGTCATAACAAATGGGTTGTCCTGTCGTCAGGCAGCCCTTCGGTCGGCCGGATTCCAAAGTCTGGGTCCGGCTTCGCTGATCGCACTCCACCCGGCGTCATCTCTGCTGGTCTTCGGGTATAAAGGCATCAGCCGGCGCCATTTTCTTTTTTCTTGCAGCGTGGCGCCGAAGCAGAAGCTGTTCGCAAGTGCGGTCGGTCAGATCCAGAGATTACTACTACCGAATACTACTTGAAGACTTCTAAAAGCTAAGTACCCGTTGGGGACTCTTTCTTGCCTCAGCCGATGTCAGAAAAAGTAAATAACTGTTTAACTTGTGGGAAACAAATACCTCATAAAGATTTCCACTCTTACTGCCTACCTTGTTTAGGCCCAGACCACGTAGCAGCCTGTAGCCTGTTTAGCCTGTGCTTCCTTCAACCGAGCGGCAGGCGTCGGTCGGAGTTGCTGAACAGTTTTTGACTCAGATTTTGCGTACATTATGCCGCCGGATCCTCCGACTACCCAAATTGTTAAAAAGAAAAGAGCCGACACTCGCGGTCCGCGGTTTCGGCGAAACCACGGTTAAGCAGCGAGTGTCTCGGTTCGGCGAAACGAAAGCGGGTCAATCTTCAGCGAATCCATGACTACTACTGAGGCTCCTGTTACCTTAGTTGAATCGGCCTCTGAAGTTTTGCGTACTACTGTGGTTCCTAGTGAATTATCAGACACCATCCCTTTGGATGTCTCTACCCCAGCGTGGTGCTGCTAGGCCTCCTGCAGCCATGTCTGTAAAGGCGTTTGCCAGGGCTAAAGCAGCCAAAACTGTTAAATCAGTGCCTGTTAAGACCCCCTCACATAGGCCCACTTCTAGTTCACAAATGCTTACTCTGGCAGAGGATTTAATCTCTTTAATTAGGGATCCCAATCTCACCCAGACAGGGCCTCTCAGCCTCCAGAAAGAGACCTAGAGCAGAGCCCGAGCCAGTGTCCTCTGATGATTCTTGGATGACTCAGACATTACAGATCAGCCAGAGGCTCCTTTTTCTACTTATGAAGATTCCGATGCTGAAGAATCCATTCCATCTGCCTCTCCACCAGAGGAATTTTCCTTTGGGGAAACCTTACATGCCATGAGAGAACAATTCCAATGGCAGGGACAAGATTTCTCAGATTCAAGAAAAAGGCTTAGGACCTTTCTGCACTTACCACAACATAGGCCCTTAGCTATACCTCCAGTTCTGCCTGTTGTGGATGATGCATTTAATGATGTTTGCACTGCTCCTGATACTTTACCTCCAGCCCCTGCCAAACCAGATAGATTTTACAGGGTGCCAGACACTCATCACCACCTATACAAGGCCCCACTTGCAGATCCTGAGACTATATCCCAGGGGCCTAAGGCAGTAGCTCCGACCTCAGCAAAAACCTCTCCCTTCTGAAAGGAATCCAGGTCCTTAGAGATGGGGAAAAAGTTTACACCTCTGCTACTCTCTCAGCTAGAGCTTTAAACTGTCAGTTTCACATGATCCAATACCAAGAGTTTATGCTTGATCAGTTAACTAAGAAGCTGTCCTCTGATGACTCCTTAAGATAAGAAATATGTTTTAGAAATGGTGAATAACATCCAGCAGGTTAGTAACCATTCTTTAAAATGTGGCTATGATGCACTGGAGGCTTCATTTAGATCAGCCATGACTGGCACAGTGATAAGAAGGCATGCATGGTTGAAGGAACAGGTTTTGCCGGATCATGTTAAAGCAAAGCTGTTAGATGCTCCTATGGATAAGGCCAGTCTATTTGGTACACCTGCTCAGCAAGTAATGAAGAAAATGGAAGAGAAGGCAAAATCTGTACAAACAGTTAAGGATTTCTTACAGGTTCAGCCCCAAGGTTTAGCAGGAACTGGCCTGCCAAAATTGGTCCTTTCCAGACTCCTCAAAATCTCAGAGGCAGGAATAGACTCTAGAGGCAGAAATCAATCCAGAGGAGGTGCCTATAGAGGGCCAGTGGCAAGGCAATAACCAGAGGCACAGACACAACCACTGCCACTGCAACAGGACAATCACAGTGACTTGACTCTGACCGCCTACCAGGGAGCAAATAGCAGCACCTTTAGGCGGAAAGTTAGCCTTATTTTCAGAAAAATTGGCACTATATCACAAAAGACAAGTGGATTTTGCAAGCCATAGACCAAGGCTACAGGTTCCACTTCCTCACCTTACCAGTAAAAAGAGGAATGCCAAACCTACCTCCAAATCAAAAACAGAAGCTCTAAAGCAGATAGCTCAATTAACAAAGATGAGAGCTGTGGAAAGAGTACCAATAACACAACAGGGCAAAGGATTCTACTCAGACTCTTCCTAGTACCAAGAAAGCGAAAAGTTGGAGACCTATTCTCGACCTGTCCGTCTTAAACACATACATCATTGTACCAAAATTCAAAATGCTGACCCTACAGCAACTTCTTCCCATGCTGGGCAAGGAGTGTTGGCTGGTAACTCTAGATCTCAAGGAGGCATACCTGCATCCATACGACCAAATTGCAGAAGATACCTCAGATTTCTTGCAGGATCAGAGCATTATCAATTCTCAGCATTGCCCTTTGGCTTATCTACTGCGCCGAGTATTCACAAAATGCCTGGCATAATAAAGCTCATTGCAGGCTACAGGGAATCCAAATTTATCCATACCTGGACGACTGCCTGTTACAAGCGGACAACAAAAGCAAGCTGACAACAGATTTACAAAGAGTCATTTGCTTACTACAAGCCCTGGGATACACAGTCAATTTAAAAAAGTCAAGACTGATACCATCCCAGACAAGAACATTCTTGGGTGCGGAATTGGACACAGTAAAACAAATGGCATTCCTAACTGCAGAAAACAAGCATAACTCCCTCTTTACTTCTTGGCATTAACAAAGCAGCACAAACTAACAGCAAGAAAAGTACTGCAGGCCTTGGGCTTCATGGCATCATGCATAATCCTGGTCCCCATGCCAGACTGCATATGAGAAAACTACAGTGGTACCTAAAGAATTTATGGTCTCAACACAGGCACAGCTTAGAAACTGAAATCCCACTAATCCCATGCCTGAAACAAGAGTTCCTATGGTGGGCTCAAGCATGCCAGTCAAACCCAGGCAGGCTTGCCCTTCCACAACTTTCAAGCAAACCAAACCATCACAACGGACACCTCAGACCTAGGCTGGGGCACATGTTGGACCAGTGCATACAAGGATTGTGGACTCCAGACCAGCTGCACCTGCACATAAACCAAAAAGAAATGCTGGCAGTAAAACTAGCAATCCAGAAATTCAAACCATTCCTCAAAGAAGGCCATTTAATGATAAGGACAGACAACACCACAGTCATGTGGTACATCAACAAACAGGAGGCACTCATTCATACCCCTATGCAGAATGACTCTGGACCTTTGGAATATGGCTCTGAGCTACAACATCCAGTTACAGGCAATATTTGTGCGGGAAGAAAACACCCTAGCAGACATGTTAAGCAGAACCACCTGGGATGCTCACAAATGGATGCTACACCCGGACATCTTCAAGGCCATCACAAAGAAATGGGGAATGCCACAAATAGACCTATTAGCATCCCCACTCAATCACCAGCTCAAAAATTCTGCACAAGGACATGCCACCCACTAGCATGGAAGGTGGACTCTCTATCCTTCAGTTGGAAAGGCCTGACAGCATATGCATTTCCACCTCTTCCTTTGATGCACAAGGTACTACTGAAGATCAAGAGGAGCGTCAAGGATAATCCTGATAGCTGCGAATTGGCCAAGACAACACTGGTATCCTTTGCTGAGGAGCATGTCTCAGGGGAGAATGTGGCCAATACCCCTGATGCCTTTGATGTTAACTCAGAACAACTACAACATCATGCACCCAAACCTAAAAACCTTGCAACTGACTGCCTGGAACATCACATAACAGCAACTAACCCAGACTTATCCCAAAGGGTTAAAGACATTATCCTTGAAGCCATGGACCTTCAACAAGAAGGAACTATGCAGGAAAATGGAAAAGGATTGTCATTTGGAGTACTGAAAGAGGAAAAGATGTCTCGACCATAGATATTGCTAACATCCTGGAGTACTTGGCAGAGCTTCTACATACGGGCCTGTCCTATTCCTCCATCAAGATACATGCATCAGCTATTTCCATGAGAATACAGCTTGATCCACCTGTCTTTTCGCATCCTCTACTCAGGCAATTCCTCAGGGATCAAGAATAAAACCTCCTAGAAACCACCATTACCAGCATGGGACTTGAACTTTGTGCTAGAAAAATTGACACTCCCTCCATTTGAACCAGCAGCAACAGCAGATCTTCAACACCTATCATGGAAAACTGCTTTCCTACTGGCAATTACTTCAGCAAGGAGGGTTTGGAACTACAGGCCTTAATGGCAGTACAACTTCCTAATCTTCCATCAAGATAGAGTGTCCATGAGAACTAATCCTACATTTATGCCTAAGGTGGTATCCAGAGTGTCCTTAAATCAGGCAATCCACCTACCTACCTTCTTCCCAATCCACAGAACAGGGCCCAATCCACAGAACAGGGGAAAGGCTGCTGCATACCTTGGATGTACATAGACAGTTACGCTACTACCTGGACAGAAGCAAAAGTAACAGAAAAACTGACCAGCTTTTAGTAGCCTATGCAACAGGAAGGAAGGAAAAGCAATTTCAAACAGACAATCTCCAAATGGATGAAATTGCATAAGATTCTATTACTCCTACCATGGAAAACCAGTTTCACAGAACATAAGACCTCATTCTACAAGGGCTACAGCCACTAGCCACCACAGCTTTCTTACGAGGAGTGGCAACCAAGGACATTATTGGCTACTTGGACCTCCGTGCATACATTTGCCAAGCATTATAATTTACCTCTATACTCTAGATCCCGAGCAGGGTTTGCCACTGCTGTATTGCAAGGATCCTAACTACACCATAATTCTTCTTCCTCCTCCCCTAGTTTGGCTATGGTATTCTACCCATTTGTTATGACTGCAGATGCATCCTTGAAGGACATAGTACAGTTTGTACCTACCATAAATGTAGATGTCGAACAGGATAGCATCTGCAGTCAAGAATACCCTCCTTCCCCTCTGTGGTACTCCTAGGGTATTTACCCTCCTAATAGCTAGCTGGGGGGGGAGTCTCTTATGGTGTATTTGTTTGTATATATGTACATACATGCTTATTTTTTGTGTTTGCCTTATACTTTTTTGGAAACATTGGCATTTATCCAAAATTTAGCTTTCCTAGAGGGCAACTGGCATCTGGGGCAAGAAACACTGAGGAAAATGGCGTCGGCTGATGCCTTTATACCCGAAGACCAGCAGAGATGATGTCGAGTGAAGTGCGACATCAGCCGAAGCCGGACCCAGACTTTGGAATCCGGCCGACCGAAGAACTGCCTGACGACAGGACAACCCATTTGTTATGACTGCAGATGCTATCCTGTTCGGACATCTACATTTATGGTAGGTACAAAACTGTACTTTGTGGAGTGACCTGAGTGCATGTGTTATGTGGCGGATTCTGGCACCTGACAGATAACTGACTGTCACCTTCTCCTTGTTCACTGTAGTGAGTGGGACATCAGTCTGCCTCACAATTGAGTCTCCTATGATTAGTATATTGGGCAAAGGGTTTTGCCTTTAGGGCTTGAGTTGATGGGCCCACTGTGGAGGTGAGCTATGTGTTCTGGGGTTTGTGTTGTGTTTTGGTGGTGGAGTGCGTTTCTGTCTCAGGGGTCTCTGTTGTTTGGGGAAATTTTTATTGACAGCCTCTGCAAAGGTGGGTTTATGGTTTGTGTTTCTATGTGTGGGTTGTGATGGTTGGTGTTTTGGAGGGCTGTGTGTTCTATGTAGTGAGTTGCAGGCGACTTTCTCCTCTTGACCAGCTAGTCCGGTCTTGGTTGGAGCATGCACTGCTTCAAATTTGGAGTTATAAGTGCATCTCTCGCAGGTATGAGTGTTGGTAGGTAAGAGTAGAGGGTTTTCTGTGTACATTAGACAGTTGCCACACTGTTTCAGAATACTCATGTGCACCAGATTATTAGGAGAAGGCACAGGAAATTGCCCTACAATCATACCAGGAGGGGTGGTCATAACTAATAAGTACTGGTGCTGTTCCTGCATAAGAACAGCTAGTGCTGATAGCACCTAAGTGTGCTACAATAAATGCTACAAAAGCCTGTTCAAGAAGTAAAAGAACAAGCTTGTTCTAAGGGGAAAACTGAAGAGCAAACTTTCTGGCAGCGGTAATAGTTTACCTCAGCTGAGCACCGCTGCACAGTGTGCAAACATGGGCTTTTAATCCAGAAAGTTGAAAGGGATGGAAAAAATGCACAAACAGCCAATAAACTACAATTTCTGGACCAGAAACTATTCCTGTTGTGGTATATAGGCTACCTAGTGCTTACCACTCCCACTGATAAGCTAGAAGGCTTTCCTCCAAGGCAGAAAGATCTGGGGGGCTCAGAAACTTACAAAACAGTCCTGGATACAGCAGATCTGTATCTGGACTAGACTAGTTACAGGAAACAAGCTTATAACTTTTTTTTTTTTTTTTTTGCAGAAAAGCACTTAGAACAGTAGCAAAAACACTTTAAATGCAGTACAAGTTAGCAGACTTGAGTGTGTAGAAATATTAAAGCAAATACAGTTTAAATAAATGCAGATAAATTAAAAAAACGACAGAAAACAAGTGCAGAGAGCAGTAAAGTATGAAAAGAACAAAATGGAAGCACTTAGAGTATCTCTTTTCTTCTTCCTGTTGCTCTTGTAGTCTGCAGGATGCCATAACTGGATCTGCGGAGCTTAAACAAGCACAAACCCATGTAAACACAGGCTTTTAAACCAGAAAGTTGAAAGAGAGGGGAAAAACTGCCCAAACAGCAAATAAACTACAATTTCAGGGCCAGAACCACTCCTCTTGTGGTTGATAGGCTTACCTAGTGCTTACCACTCCCACTGATAAGCTAGAGGGCTTGCCTCCAACACAGAAAGGTTTGAGAGACTCAGAAACTTACAAAACAGTCCTGGATACAGCAAGTCTCTCTCTGGACTAGACTGGTTACAGGAAATGTGGTAAACAAGCTTACAACGTTTGTTTTTTTTTTTTTGCAGAAAAGCAGTTAAAACAGTAGCAAAAACACTTTAAATGCAGTACAAGCTAGCACACTTGAGTATGTAGCAATATTAAGGCAAATACAGTTTAAATAAATGCAGATAAAAATGAAAAAAAAAAACAAGTGGAGAGAGCAGTAAATTATGAAAAAAAATGGAGGCACTTAGAGTATCTCTTTCTCCTTCCTGTTGCTCTTGTAGTCTGCAGGATGCCAGAACTGGATCCACGGAGCTTAAACAAGTGCAAACGTGGGCTTTTCAACCAGAAAGTTGAAAGGGATGGAAAATTTGCCCAAACGGCCAATAAACTACAATTTCTGGGTCAGAAACCACTCCTCTTTAGATTACCTAGTGCTTACCACTCCCACTGATAAGCTAGAAGGCTTGCATCCAACACAGAAAGGTCTGGAGAGCTAAAAAAACTTACAAAACAGTCCTGGATACATTAAATCTGTATCTGGACTAGGCTAGTTACAGAAAAGGTGGGAAACAAGCTTAGAACTTTTTTTTTTTTTTTTGCAGAACAGCAGTTAAAACAGTAGCAAAAATACTTTAAATGCAGTACAAGCTAGCACACTTGAGTATGTAGCAATATTAATACAAATACAGTTTAAATAAATGCAGATAAATTCAAAACGACAAAAAACAAGTGCAGAGAGCAGTAAGGTATGAAAAAAATCAAAATGGAGGCACCAATTGCAGAATGAAAAAATAAAAATGGAGGCACTAAGTGTAGAATAAGAGCACTTGAACCTTGAACACTTAACAGAGCAGATTAAGATACTGCAGGGGATGCCGTTCCCAAGTGCTCTCTCTGTACACAGCAGAGGAGATGGGGCTGGTAGGAGTGTCTAAAATCAAAATATGATCTCACTGTAGAATGGGCATATCCCATTTTCAGCGGATGTCTGGGATAAAAGTTCCACATAAGTTAAAAAAAAAATAGCTAAACATGTTTGCAGAGATCATAAAAGGCTTAAACATGGAATGAAATAAAGTCTGTGTCTGAATATAGGATTTTATAACTTGTAGCTAAAGTTTGCATATTCAGGAAGAAATACATATTTACATTTTTAACATAATTTATAGGTCTGATACTAAGGCGTATGTCTAGTCAGTAGCATTTCAGGTTTTGGAAATAAAACATAAAGTTAACCCTGCAGTAACAAACCGTATAGGTTTACTTATGAAAGCCATTAATTTCACACGTGAACTAGTCTCATCACTGAATAACATTTACAGTTATAAGCTTTAAATATTTTTTCAAAAGTTTAATTCTGATCACTTACAGTGTAACAACAATAAAGAAAAAAAAAATGTAATATTAATTCTCTCTCTTCATTGTTCTTATGAAAGAAGAAAAAGGGAAAAAAACACTGCTTCTCCATTCTTGGCTTGTGAAAATCATAAATTCTGAAACCAGAAGCTTAGCTGGTTCAGTTAATGTCCTATAAAAAAAAATGTACTTCATGTGATGAGCCATAATAAATCTGTGCCCCCCCCCAAACCCCAGTAAAAAAATGGATGTTCCTTCCACTGACATGCCAACCAGCTGGCCAGATATTTGACACACCCTGCTCTCTCCAGCCTCAGCAATTCAGGTCCCTTTTCTTCTTTTAAACTGTAGCAATCTGTGCAGTTTATACCTGCCTGCACTGAGCACCTTAGTGCTAATGTTTCAGTTTAAAAAAAATTATTTTCAAACTGTAGCAAACTGCTTGCTGCAAATGTAGCAAACAGTTGCTACAATTTATACCCTGCCTGCACAGAGAGCTACAGCACTTAGGTTTTGGTTCAAATAAATAAATAAATAAAACGTTTTTTTTTTTGTTTTACTTTTAAACTGTAGCAAACTGTTTGCTATAATGTAGCAAGCAGATGCTACAGTTTAGACCACACTGAAGAGTGCTGCAACACTCAGGTTTGGCCACAAATGCAATACAGGATTTTAAAAGCCAGTATTAAATTAAAGAGTGATCAGGATCGGCTGATTGCACCCCTCAACATTTTGTACATGGGGCTGTTGCCCTCTTTCCCTGTCCTAGCTTCTCTACTATCTGAAACTCAATTGTAGGCTTCACCTTTACAAACAAAAGATAGTAAAATAATATAAGTCTTTTAATGTTTGTTGGTACTATGCAGTTCTAATTGTTACAGACCAACATTACTCTTGGTAAGAACTAAGAAATGAAACTATCAAATTGCCAAAATAGACAGTAAAAAGAGAATTAAAAAAACTTGCATAATTAGATTTTAGAAGCAGCCAATTTTTTTCACGTGTCATATACTCTTGCCAAAAGCTGAATGTATTCTAGGATGTGATTTCAATTAGTCTTCATCAGTCAGCATAAATCATGCGGTGGTTCAGCGGTAGCGTTGTCGCCTCACAGCAAGTGGTTCTCCCGTTTGATTCTCGGCTGGAGCACCTTCTGTGTGAAGTCTGGATGTCCTCCCCGTGGTCGAGTGGCGTTCAAAAGACATGCGTGAATGGGCATGCCTTCTTTGAAGGTTGGGCTTTGGGCTAGCACCTCGGCACCATAAAAAATCGTCTGCCAATCATTAGCGGACTGGAGTTCTGCTGGCAACCCCTAACCGGGAAGAGCCGAAAGAAAAACAAGAAGTCAGCGTAAATCACTCCAAAGTCTTTAGCCATCTGTATGTTGCTGGTAAAGTGTTTTTTTTTTCTTAAAGGACCACTGCATGAAAAAAGTGAAAAAAATATATATATATTTTAAAATTTCCATGAAGTTTGATGTTATCCAGATCTGCCTGCAACAAAATAAGTACTCATTACTAATTTTGTTATTCTTATTTTTTTTTTTTTAGCCCTAAATGCCCTCATGGGACCAGACACACTCATGAGATTTTGTTTCCTTGGAAAGCTAAATGTTTCCCATAGTACATTGTGAGAGCACTGTTTAAGATTAAGTCACCCATCTGTAAGCTGACATAGATCAGTTCCATTAATTTTGAATGGAAGACCTGAAGAAAATTGCTGACTTTTAAAGCCTACAGAATAAGTGGTGTTGAATGGGCTGTAATGAGTCTTACAAATGTTTTTTTCCTACTGATATGATTACACATTCTGTGAAAACAGCTCACAAAAGATCTCTGAGATAAAAAAAAAAACTTGTTTGGAAAGAGAACATTTCTGAGTTTCATATCTTAATAAGGTTACTCCTTCCACCTCCCCTCCTTCAATGAGCCAGAGTTTCATATTTCCAGCTTTGCTAGATTCAGCTATTTGTTAACTATAAAGGCAATAGTCAGCACGAATGTCCCAAAGATATAGCCACGATCCAAACAGTTTTTCTTTTAAACAGCTTTTATTACACCAAAAAAAACAAATGCACGATACTGGTTAAGCGCTTTCATGTATGTCCATACACTTCATCAGAACAAAGATAAAGTCAAAAGACACAGCTTAAATAGTTAAAAAAACGCCAAAATTCCTTCCTAATAAAATAATGTAATATAATTACACCTTTCCATTTAAAGCAACAACATCATTTTTCTAAACGAACTTGTAATACATTTTGAAACCTACCATAAATAAACACTTCTTATTACATACTACTCTTGATATGTGAATTATTAAGAGTATGTACAATATGTCAATACATCAGTGATAGTAAATCATTCTTCCCAATAAATATTGCATGTTTGATTTCATTTTTTAATTCAGATATATATTACCATTGTTTTAAATATAAGTTATAAAGTACTTTCCTTAAATAAGTTAATAATCAAACAATAATATTAAAAATGTATAAACGAGTTGTTATTAAAAAAGACCTGATGTTAAAAAGATTTTTTTGTTAAAAATGTTAAAAATATTATGAATGCTGAGGGTACAATCAACCTCATGAAACACAATCAATTTTTTATAAGGGGCTTGGTGGGAATCATCTCATTAAGACCTGGAAAACATGCTGCATTTAATTTAATTTGCCATTTGATTTCCCTCTCTCCCACGATACTTTTGATATCACCACCTCTTGGACTGGACTTCACAATTTCCAAGATTGCAAACTTAAAATTACTACAAGTGTTGCTACTGACAACATGACGAAATAAAGCGTTATTCTCATCTTTTTTCTTTATGCAATACGTATGATCATAAATTCTGTTCTTAAACTGCCTGTCGGTCTTCCCGACATAGAAACAAGGACAGGTACAACACATTGCTAGATAAATCAAATGTCAAGACTGGCAGTTGCCATTGACAAACCAAATTTTGTTCTTATTGACATTATTAAGTGTACAACTGTCTTCCTCAAATATATAAGAACACTGTGAACAATGTCCACATTTCTTGGTTCCCTTTTTGTTGTTAGAATTTTTTAAAAACTGCCTACTGGATTTCTGTTCAATAATCCTTTTAATGTTGAACCCTGCTTTCTACACAAACATCGGCTTGTCACTGATGTATTCTTTAATACCCTCATCACTAGTGATGATATTCCAGTTGGTACTGATTATTTCTTTAACCTTACCAACATGTTGCCCATATTTCAAAATGCAAGATTTTGAATATTGTCCTTCACTGTTGTTATTTTTGTTTTTACCAAATAAATTACTTGTCTCGTTTGTGTTAATGTTCAAAGAAGGTGAAATGAACCCCTTCCCTAATAATGGTGGGTATTTTTTACCCCATTCTTGAACTACGTACTGTGTTACATCCTTAATCATGTGCTCTGGGTACCCTTTCTCCTTGAACATTTTACCAATAAATTCCATTTTTTGTTTCATTTTCCCTTCCAAAGATGTCATCCTGGCAGCTCTAATGCACTGCCCCTTCAGTATACTGCATTTCTGAGAATACGGATGTGTACTACTGAAATCTAAGTACCCATTACTAAAAGTGTCCTTTCTGTATATGTGAGATTGGAAGGACGTGCCATCATTGTAGGTAAATATGTCTAAATAATTAATCCCCACCCTATTGAATTGATGTACAAATTGTAGATATGCAGTGGTGTTATTTATATAATCAATAAAACTTTTGAGTTGTATTTCATCACCCTTCCACAAAATGAATAAATCATCCAAGTGTCGAACATAACAAGTGATATGTTCCATCCAATCTGTATTTAATACAAACTCTTCTTCCCAGTCTAAGAGTACGAGGTTTGCAAATATGGGGGCACAAGCTGCCCCCATTGCCACACCTGAAATTTGCCTGTAGTACTCGCCTTCGTAGTAAATGAAATTATTCTCAAGTATAATTTCAATAAAGTCTGTTAAAAGTTGTATTTTCTCCCAACTAAACCCACTGTGCTTACTCAAACTACTAGTGAATCTTTGTACCCCTTCACCCTTGGGGATACAAGAAAAAAGATATTTTATGTCCACTGTAACAAAGGTCATGTTTGAACTCCAAAGGTCCTGGGTAAAAATACCCAAAAATTCCCATGAATCCTTCATGATGTACGGGATCTACAGTAAGACATGGCAGCAACGGGGGCTTTTTGAATTTTTCTAGTGGATCAGCTAACCATTTGGACAACGTATATCTAATTTCGGGAGCAAAACCAAAGCGTTTACCACCTACCAGAACATATTCCCTAAGGAAGGACAGCAAATTGGAACATCTAACCACACTCAAGGTACTGTTAAAAAACCTGTGCCCGATTCTAGGGAAGGGAACAGTTACAATTTTAAAACTAACTTTGACAAGTTTTTGCATGTACCATATGATTTTGGTTCTGGGGGTTTAGCCCAGGACGAATACAGTAAAAACGAAAGGTTTAATCCCACTTTGAAGGACATGATTTTCAACTTTGGTAATAAGCTTAATAAAATTAAGAACTTACAAGTGGACCATGTGTATTTTCGTAAATGTTTAGAATGCAACATAGTTCCCATGGGGCTTCGGTTTTTTAAGCAACCCATCGGGATTGAATTGAGTGTAGAAAATGTTAAGAAATGCAATCTTTTGTTTGACAATTTTGGAAGACAATTTATGGAGTTTGTAATATCTTGTAATGATCACAAACTCAGCGTGTTGTTAGAAGAGGCAGATAACATTAGTCAATGTATTACTAGTGATTTGTTATTTCCCCAGTGGGAAAAGCTTTTTGTTAAGCAATTCCAATATGCTGAAAACAATGGTAAAAAGAGCTTTGAGAGAAAATGCAAGAAACTCTCTAGGGATTTGTAACAGTATGAGAATGGGACTGCATACAAATGGAATAAGAACAGTAGGGGATATTATAATGAAAACAGCAAGGGTTTAGATGGTGATGATTGTAACAGTTTTGTAGACCGTGAAGATTTTTTATTACGAGAGGAAAGGAGGTACAACAGGTGGCAAGAACCTGGAATGAAACAGGGAACAAAGAAATATTGGTACAAACACAGGGAATAACAAGTTGTGATACTTTCACTGATATTTCTAATTACTTCCCAGAAGGTGTAACTAACAACGTAGTGAATATCAAAGGTGATTTGAAAGTGTATAATTACACCTCATTTCCAGTTAATAAAGAACATTTTTTCCATTTTTTTCTAAGGGGATGAAGTATATTCCAAGCAAATCTTTTGACTTGGTTGATACCCTGGTTGAATTCAAGTTATTTCTTAGGAAACTTAATCTTGGTATATTTTTTCAAGACAGTATTTCTAAACCTTCTGCTATTAATACCCTTAAAAGAAGAAATACCTTTACACCACCCATGCAAAAAACACTAGTATCTTTCGAGAATGTTGTCAACAAGCATCTATATGTCTTACACAACCAGATGAGAAACAACCTAACAAATGGTACTAAGGATAGAGAGATGGAGAAAATCTTGGACACCTTGTGTGAGCATAACATTAGGATTATGTCAGCAGATAAGGGGGGTGGCATTGTGTTATATGATTAGAACGCATATATAGCGAATATATTTGATATACTAAACAATTTCACCCAATACAAGGTTTCTTCTCTTAATCAAATCAACATAGCACACCACAGAATTGATCTTTATTTAGAAGAATTTTTATTAGACGAGAGAATTGACGAGGATCTGTATAAGTTTTTGAAAGTTGATTTTGCAGAACTAGCTACTATTTTTGGAATTCCGAAGGTCCACAAAGATGTGTTGGATCCACCCTTTAGACCTATCATTGCTGGCAGCCACAGCAAGACCTTTCCCCTCGGAAGAGTCGTTTACTGTTGGCTGAAGCATATCATAGGTAGGACCAAACACATCATGAAGGATTCATGGGAATTTTTGGGTATTTTTACCCAGGACCTTTGGAGTTCAAACATGACCTTTGTTACAGTGGACATAAAAGATCTTTTTTCTTGTATCCCTAAGGGTGAAGGGGTACAAAGATTCACTAGTAGTTTGAGTAAGCACAGTGGGTTTAGTTGGGAGAAAATACAACTTTTAACAGACTTTATTGAAATTATACTTGAGAATAATTTCATTTACTACGAAGGTGAGTACTACAGGCAAATTTCAGGTGTGGCAATGGGGGCAGCTTGTGCCCCCATGTATGCAAACCTCGTACTCTTAGACTGGGAAGAAGAGTTTGTATTAAATACAGATTGGATGGAACATATCACTTGTTATGTTCGATACTTGGATGATTTATTCATTTTGTGGAAGGGTGATGAAATACAACTCAAAAGTTTTATTGATTATATAAATAACACCACTGCATATCTACAATTTGTACATCAATTCAATAGGGTGGGGATTAATTATTTAGACGTATTTATCTACAATGATGGCACGTCCTTCCAATCTCACATATACAGAAAGAACAATTTTAGTAATGGGTACTTAGATTTCAGTAGTACACATCCGTAGTCTCAGAAACGCAGTATACTGAAGGGGCAGTGCATTAGAGCTGCCAGGATGACATCTTTGGAAGGGAAAATGAAACAAGAAATGGAATTTATTGGTAAAATGTTCAAGGAGAAAGGGTACCCAGAGCACATGATTAAGGATGTAACACAGTACGTAGTTCAAGAATGGGGTAAAAAATACCCACCATTATTAGGGAAGGGGTTCATTTCACCTTCTTTGAACATTAACACAAACGAGACAAGTAATTTATTTGGTAAAAACAAAAATAACAACAGTGAAGGACAATATTCAAAATCTTGCATTTTGAAATATGGGCAACATGTTGGTAAGGTTAAAGAAATAATCAGTACCAACTGGAATATCATCACTAGTGATGAGGGTATTAAAGAATACATCAGTGACAAGCCCATGTTTGTGTATAAAGCAGGGTTCAACATTAAAAGGATTATTGAATAGAAATCCAGTAGGCAGTTTTTAAAAAATTCTAACAACAAAAAGGGAACCAAGAAATGTGGACATTGTTCACAGTGTTCTTATATATTTGAGGAAGACAGTTGTACACTTAATAATGTCAATAAGAACAAAATTTGGTTTGTCAATGGCAACTGCCAGTCTCGACATTTGATTTATCTAGCAATGTGTTGTACCTGTCCTTGTTTCTATGTCGGGAAGACCGACAGGCAGTTTAAGAACAGAATTTACGATCATACGTATTGCATAAAGAAAAAAGATGAGAATAACGCTTTATTTCGTCATGTTGTCAGTAGCAACAACTGTAGTAATTTTAAGTTTGCAATCTTGGAAATTGTGAAGTCCAGTCCAAGAGGTGGTGATATCAAAAGTATCGTGGGAGAGAGGGAAATCAAATGGCAAATTAAATTAAATGCAGCATGTTTTCCAGGTCTTAATGAGATGATTCCCACCAAGCCCCTTATAAAAAATTGATTGTGTTTCATGAGGTTGATTGTACCCTCAGCATTCATAATATTTTTAACATTTTTAACAAAAAAATCTTTTTAACATCAGGTCTTTTTTAATAACAACTCGTTTATACATTTTTAATATTATTGTTTGATTATTAACTTATTTAAGGAAAGTACTTTATAACATATTTAAAACAATGGTAATATATATCTGAATTAAAAAATGAAATCAAACAGGAAATATTTATTGGGAAGAATGATTTACTATCACTGATGTATTGACATATTGTACATACTCTTAATAATTCACATATCAAGAGTAGTATGTAATAAGAAGTGTTTATTTATGGTAGGTTTCAAAATGTATTACAAGTTCGTTTAGAAAAATGATGTTGTTGCTTTAAGTGGAAAGGTGCAATTATATTATTTTATTAGGAAGGAATTTTGGCGTTTTTTTAAGTATTTAAGCTGTGTCTTTTGACTTAATCTTTGTTCTGATGAAGTGTATGGACATACATGAAAGCGCTTAACCAGTATCGTGCATTTGTTTTTTTTTTGTGTAATAAAAGCTGTTTAAAAGAAAAACTGTTTGGATCGTGGCTATATCTTTGGGACATTCGTGCTGACTATTGCCTTTATTGTTGGACCTCTGGATATCGTTGGCGTCAGTTATTTGTTAACTATATATGACAAAAGACCTCAAGAAAATCCCTTACCCTTGTGTGCCACTAAATGTGTTAGCAGAGAGCACAGAACACTACTAGGCTAACTGCCCTTATGGATGGTTTTAAGCTTAGCCAGTTACCCCATGTGAGAATCAAACTTTGCACTTTGTATCTGTAAGGTAAGCACCTTTACCATTGTGACACTCTCCCACCGAACAAGTGGAACAAGTATTCCCTCTTATCTCCCTCTAATCCTGGCTTGAGTAGCACTTTCACGTAAAACACTGCTACAGAATACATTAATCAGTCCTCAGATCAAGCAAGCATAACCATTCCTGAAAATATGTCTAGTAAAATATACATTTTAAAATGCATTTTGGTTGCTTACATAAATACATAGTTATCTCTGCATAGTAATCTTGTTATAGCATGAACTGAACTTTATTTCATGCAAAATGTTATACCATAGTTAGGTACTAGGCTTTTGGCCCTAGGGCTTGTATAAGCCTAGCCAAAAAGATGCCCTGACTTTCGCCACCCAAGAAAATTATTTTCCTGTGCCCCCGTCGAGCAGAGCCACAGAAGTGGTCCCCAGGGTGAATTTCCTGTTTCCCATCCAGTCATCAAGATTTTTCTTGAAGAGTGCTAATGAGGAGCTTTGTTTGCTATAGATAGGTAGTTTGTTCTAGAGTACGGGAAGTCTCTGGGACAGGAGTCTGTCCCTCCAGCATGTTCTGTTTATTGTGGTGACAAGGTTTAGGTCCCTAGAATGTGTAGCTTGGAGGGATTGGGATTTCTTTAAGTGGAGCATGTCCAACAGCTCTGGGTTTGACATAGCTTTGTATGTTAGGCAGAGATCGCCTCAGAGTAGGCGATATGCAACGGGTAGTATACTGTGCCTGTTGTCAGAAATGCAAATCATTTTACATCGGAAAAACTGAAAGAAAGTTTAGAAAACGAATTTATGAACATCAGTATGCTATAGAGCGGAAAGATCATAACAATGCTTTGGCTAAGCATGTGAGTGAATTTCCTGAACATTTTTTCAAGTTTTCTGTATTACATCAGGTCTGCAGGGATGAGAGAGGGGTCCCAATCTTGAATTAGAGGAGTTGAAATGGCAGATTAGGACAGCGTCATACACTCCCCCAGGACTTAATGAAATGCTTTCCATTAAGTGTTTACTTAAGTTGTTAGCCCTTAAAAGATAGAGGGTGCTTTCTGTTTGATATTTTAGAGCATAGAAGCTGCTTTAAATGGTCTCAAGAGCTAGTTTTGATTTTTTATTAATATTTTTAAAAATGAGTTCTAAACACTCTAAACATGTATTTACTTTAGTAGTATATGTTTTCTAAATATTTAGGTTTTTAAATTACCTAGTTCTGTATGAGTCATTTTTAAGTAAATTAACACATTGGTAGGTGGTTGTTATAATTTAACACCAGTTTATTGTTAAGTGTGGTGTTAATGGTGTTTATTTAATTGGTTAATTAATTGATTATCAAGTGTTTAAATATCATGTGATTTTTGCATTTTAAAATTGTCTGAAGAAGGAAAGGCACTGACCGCTTTTCAGCGCACATCATTAAACCGGGTCTGAGTTAGTTTTTTGTGGATTTGGTCTTCTTTTGTGTGTTGATTCCTGGTTTTCTTTTTTGGAGAGTTTTCGATATGCAACAGAGTAAAGCTGGAGTTTTTTAGACGGTCTGCATAGGGCATCTGTTTGAGGCCGGTAATCCTTTTTGTGAGGTATTTCTGCGGCCTTTCCAGCTGTTGTAGATGTCTTGTGAGGTACATACCAAAAGAGGCGTTGTACTCTATAATGGATCTAATGAGTGATGAGTAGAGGGGAACAATGACCTCTTTTTTCCTGGATGAGAAACCTTTTGTGATGAGGTGTGCCACATAGAAGGATTTCCTGACTACTGTGGCGATGTGATTATCAAAGGAGAGACTACTGTCCGCCTGTGTCCCAAGGTCTCATCATACTTTTGGTGTTAAGTAGACTACCCACTATGTGGTAGTTCATGGGTACAGAGTTTTTAACCAGAGGGGATGACAATGCACTTTTGGCATTGAGCTTGAGGCCATGGCTTTGACACCAGGCATCTGTCTCAGTGAGGCCCTTTTGTAGGATGTCCACATTGTTTCGATTATGGCTCCTAGTTTGCAATCATCTGCAAACTTCGCTAGCAAAAGACCTTTTGTGTTAGCCTGTACTTCAGAGAAGTAGATACCAAACAGGAGAGGACCCATGACTGAACCCTGTGGTACTCCACTTGTCACTGGTCTAAAGTCGGATTTGGAGTCTGCTACTTTCACAGTGTGCGATCTGTCAGTGAGCCAGTTGGCAACCAATCTTGTGATGTAGGGATTTATGCCTAGTTTAGTGAGTTTATCTGTAATTCCAGAGTGGGGGATGGTGTCGAAAGCCTTGGCGAGATCTAGATAGACTGTGTGAACCACCCACCCTCGTCCCTGGCTTTGGTGACTGCTTCAAAGAAGTCTGTCAGGTTTAGGAGACATGATCTGCCTTTTACAAACCCGAACTGGGTGGGCCCAGAGTTTGGAGATTACCAATGTCTTTGTTTATAAGTTCCATGATGACACATTCCATGGCCTTGCAGACCAGGCTCATCAGGCTAATGGGGCGGTAGTTCCCTGGGTCTGTGGTGGCTCCCCCTTTGGTGAGTGGGATAACCATTGCTGTGTGCCATTTAGTGGGCACAAAGCCTGACGTGAGGCTATGCTTGAACATGGTACTTAGGTGGGGTGCCAGTTTGCTCTGTAGTTCATGTAGAACGCAGCCTGGGATGTTGTCAGGTCCCATGGATACTGTGTTCTTGGCTTTGGAGAGCATGTTTTTTTACCTGTGCAGCCGTGATTACAGGAACTTTGCATTCTTTCGGAATAGAGATGGGCCCTTTAGGGGGTGAGAAGGGGGTAAAGTTAACACTGAACCTATCTGCCAGGATGTTGGCAATATCAGTTGGTTCTGTATATTTAGTGCCATTGTGCTGTAACTCAGAGCAGATCTGAGTGTTGCCATTGAGATTATTCACGTAGCTATAGAATGCTTTGTGGTTGTCTGTAGAATCAGTGGCAATTGTATTTTTGTAACTAGCTTTGGAGGATTTTATGAGGGATCCCAGCTTCTTACTGAGGCTGAGCAGGGAGTTCCTCCAGTCATGGAATTTTACTCTTTTTTGTAACAGTTTCTTTCTTCTGTTGTAGAGTTTGTTTATGGCAGGGGACCACCAGATTGGCTTCCTTTTTTTGGAGGATAGCATTTTGGTTTGTTAGGGATAGCATGATCCGTGCACTCGTGTAAGTGCTTATAAAGTGCATTTGTGTAGGAGTCAACAGTCATACCTCTATTTTCCATCTGCATGGGTGTCATGAAGTTTGCCACTTCTGTCTTAAGTGTGAAGTTGGCTTTGGAGAAATTTATTATGGTGGTTTTCCTAATGGGGGTGAGGGCGGTATGTGGATGTCTAGGGTGATTAGCTTGTGGTCAGATCTGACCAATGAGGAACTGACGTCTGCGGGACACGGTCACCCATGTTGGTAATGAGCAGGTCTAGGATAATTGCTGCCCCTGGTGGGGGGTGTGGATAAGTTGATCCAAGGCATTGGAATTTATGAATTCCAGAAATCGTTGAGCAAAAGAGTTGGTACATGAGTAGTTTTCTCAGTTAATGGTGGAGTAGTTGAAATTGCTCATTATTAGGGTGTTGGATTGTACCCTAATATTTTCCAGTGTATCAAGAAATGAGCAGTGGGAATCCTGGGGCATGGTGGGGGATCTGTAGCAAGCTACCATTTGGATTGCAGTCTTGCCCAGAGTTAGTTGCACATGGATAATCTCAGATGCATTATGCTGAGCATCTAGCCTGGAGGTGTGGATATGCTTAATGAATATGGACATGCCTCCGCCTTTAGTGTTTCGGTCAAGGTTAGGTGGCCGAAAGGTGTGGTATGAATTATATCCTGGTAATGCTGGGGTGCTTTCTGGAGCCTTGAACCAGGTCTCTGTCACTGCACAGATGTTGATGTTCTCCATTTTAAGGAGTGCCTCAAGTGAGTGCATTTTGAGGTTTAGACTTCTATCATTGAGTAGCATTATCCTCAGATTTTGCATTTGTATAGTATAACAATGAAATGCTTCTCTGTTTCTTCTCAACATTGATCTCACAAGCCACTGATTTCATCTCCACATTCTGTTACTATTACCTTATTTTGTTCAACTTAGTTAAATACTTTCTGCAAGCATAGCTATCAGGGATATACAATTCAAATCAGGGATGCTTTTTTACAGTTTCATTAGTACTGTATTTAGAAACAGACAAAACAAGAGTATATGAATTAACCTGAATGTTCTGAAGTTGACATCTGTAACTGTAAAGTTAATTTGCTGATTATAATCCACTACCTTTTTCATTAAGCATCGCAGATTGTCGGAGGTTTGGGCAAAATTATGAGTGGAAATCATGGGCTTCACTGAAAATCTGGTGCACTTCAGAGGTATGCTTATCAGCTACCACCACTCTTACAACACCCCCAAGTCAGACAGACTTGTGCACATTTAACACATTGAAACAGCTGTAGCAGTAAACACGTGACACTATCCTCCAAACAAGCACACAATGAGAATATCCTGGTAAACACAGCACCAACAGCTGTAGCAGCAAACATGTAGCAGTGACACTCCAGACAAGCCACACAATGAGAATATCCTGTAAAACAGCACCAACAGCTGTAGCAGCAAACACGTAGCAGTGACACCATCCTCCAAACAAGCTACACAATGAGAATATCCTGGTAGATGTCTTGTGGGGTACATACCAAAAGAGGCGTTGTACTCTATAATGGATCTAATGAGTGATGAGTAGAGGGGAACAATGACCTCTTTTTTCCTGGATGAGAAACCTTTTGTGATGAGGTGTGCCACATAGAAGGATTTCCTGACTACTGTGGCGATGTGATTATCAAAGGAGAGACTACTGTCCGCCTGTGTCCCAAGGTCTCATCATACTTTTGGTGTTAAGTAGACTACCCACTATGTGGTAGTTCATGGGTACAGAGTTTTTAACCAGAGGGGATGACAATGCACTTTTGGCATTGAGCTTGAGGCCATGGCTTTGACACCAGGCATCTGTCTCAGTGAGGCCCTTTTGTAGGATGTCCACATTGTTTCAATTATGGCTCCTAGTTTGCAATCATCTGCAAACTTCGCTAGCAAAAGACCTTTTGTGTTAGCCTGTACTTCAGAGAAGTAGATACCAAACAGGAGAGGACCCAGGACTGAATCCTGTGGTACTCCACTTGTCACTGGTCTAAAGTCGGATTTGGAGTCTGCTACTTTTACAGTGTGCGATCTGTCAGTGAGCCAGTTGGCAACCAATCTTGTGATGTAGGGATTTATGCCTAGTTTAGTGAGTTTATCTGTAATTCCAGAGTGGGGGATGGTGTCGAAAGCCTTGGCGAGATCTAGATAGACTGTGTGAACCACCTTACCCTCGTCCCTGGCTTTGGTGACTGCTTCAAAGAAGTCTGTCAGGTTTAGGAGACATGATCTGCCTTTTACAAACCCGAACTGGGTGGGGCCCAGAGTTTGGAGATTACCAATGTCTTTGTTTATAAGTTCCATGATGACACATTCCATGGCCTTGCAGACCAGGCTCATCAGGCTAATGGGGCGGTAGTTCCCTGGGTCTGTGGTGGCTCCCCCTTTGGTGAGTGGGATAACCATTGCTGTGTGCCATTTAGTGGGCACAAAGCCTGACGTGAGGCTATGCTTGAACATGGTACTTAGGTGGGGGGCCAGTTTGCTCTGTAGTTCATGTAGAACGCAGCCTGGGATGTTGTCAGGTCCCATGGATGCTGTGTTCTTGGCTTTAGAGAGCATGTTTTTTTACCTGTGCAGCCGTGATTACAGGAACTTTGCATTCTTTCGGAATAGAGATGGGCCCTTTAGGGGGTGAGAAGGGGGTAAAGTTAACACTGAACCTATCTGCCAGGATGTTGGCAATATCAGTTGGTTCTGTATATCAGAGCAGATTAGTGTTGCCATTGTGCTTATTCAAGTAGCTATAGAATAGAATGCTTTGTGGTTGTCTGTAGAATCAGTGGCAATTGTATTTTTGCAACTAGCTTTGGAGGATTTTATGAGGGATCCCAGCTTCTTACTGAGGCTGAGCAGGGAGTTCCTCCAGTCATGGAATTTTACTCTTTTTTGTAACAGTTTCTTTCTTCTGTTGTAGAGTTTGTTTATGGCAGGGGACCACCAGATTGGCTTCCTTTTTTTGGAGGATAGCATTTTGGTTTGTTAGGGATAGCATGATCCGTGCACTCGTGTAAGTGCTTATAAAGTGCATTTGTGTAGGATTCAACAGTCATACCTCTATTTTCCATCTGCATGGGTGTCATGAAGTTTGCCACTTCTGTCTTAAGTGTGAAGTTGGCTTTGGAGAAATTTATTACGGTGGTTTCCCTAATGGGGGTGAGAGAGGTATGTGGATGTCTAGGGTGATTAGCTTGTGGTCAGATCTGACCAATGAGGAACTGACGTCTGGTGTGGAACACCGGTCACCCATGTTGGTAATGAGCAGGTCTAGGATAATTGCTGCCCCTGGTGGGGGGGTGTGGATAAGTTGATCCAAGGCATTGGAATTTATGAATTCCAGAAATCGTTGAGCAAAAGAGTTGGTACATGAGTAGTTTTCTCAGTTAATGGTGGAGTAGTTGAAATCGCTCATTATTAGAGTGTTGGATTGTACCCTAATATTTTCCAGTGTTTCAAGAAATGAGCAGTGGGAATCCTGGGGCATGGTGGGGGATCTGTAGCAAGCTACCATTTGGATTGCAGTCTTGCCCAGAGTTAGTTGCACTTGGATAATCTCAGGTGCATTATGCTGAGCATCTAGCCTGGAGGTGTGGATATGCTTAATGAATATGGACATGCCTCCGCCTTTGGTGTTTCGGTCAAGGTTAGGTGGCCGAAAGGTGCGGTATGAATTATATCCTGGTAATGCTGGGGTGCTTTCTGGACCCTTGAACCAGGTCTCTGTCACTGCACAGATGTTGATGTTCTCCATTTTAAGGAGTGCCTCAAGTGAGTGCATTTTGAGGTTTAGACTTCTAGCATTGAGTAGCATTATCCTCAGATTTTGCATTTGTATAGTATAACAATGAAATGCTTCTCTGTTTCTTCTCAACATTGATCTCACAAACCACTGATTTCATCTCCACATTCTGTTACTATTACCTTATTTTGTTCAACTTAGTTAAATACTTTCTGCAAGCATAGCTATCAGGGATATACAATTCAAATCAGGGATGCTTTTTTATAGTTTCATTAGTACTGTATTTAGAAACAGACAAAACAAGAGTATATGAATTAACCTGAATGTTCTGAAGTTGACATCTGTAACTGTAATAAAGTTAATTTGCTGATTATAATCCACTACCTTTTTCATTAAGCATCGCAGATTGTCGGAGGTTTGGGCAAAATTATGAGTGGAAATCATGGACTTCACTGAAAATCTGGTGCACTTCAGAGGTATGCTTATCAGCTACCACCACTCTTACAACACCCCCAAGTCAGACAGACTTGTGCACATTTAACACACACATTGAAACAGCTGTAGCAGTAAACACGTAGCAGTGACACCATCCTCCAAACAAGCCACACAATGAGAATATCCTGGTAAACACAGCACCAACAGCTGTAGCAGCAAACACGTAGCAGTGACACCATCCTCCAAGCAAGCCACACAATGAGAATATCCTGGTAAACACAGCACCAACAGCTGTGGCAGCAAACATGTAGCAGTGACACCATCCTCCAGACAAGCCACACAATGAGAATATCCTGGTAAAACAGCACCAACAGCTGTAGCAGCAAACACGTAGCAGTGACACCATCCTCCAAACAAGCCACACAATGAGAATATCCTGGTAAACACAGCACCAACAGCTGTAGCAGCAAACACGTAGCAGTGACACCATCCTCCAAACAAGCTACACAATGAGAATATCCTGGTAAGTACATGGCAAAGACAAGGTGCATGCATTCTCAAAATAGAGGCAAAATTGGTAGTGATGACACAAAGCACAAGTTTACTCCTTAGTTGTACATTACACCATACAGATCGTTTATACCACACTTACAAAGGCACACCTAGGGCACTCACAAACACAGCAACCTACCCATTCACACCTACATCCACACAATGTTCTTGAGAACCGTGAAGCTTTTCCATCCTGTCTGCAAAACACATTTTCAGTGGCTGTGGTTGAACAAAGCTGTTGATGAATGTCAGCTGAAGACACCCACATTAGCTGCTGCAGCCAGCATTTAAACTAGTTCTCCCCTACCCC
The DNA here is from genome assembly GCF_019279795.1 of Protopterus annectens. NCBI lineage: Eukaryota > Metazoa > Chordata > Ceratodontiformes > Protopteridae > Protopterus > Protopterus annectens. The sequence continues at coordinate 653,748,340 of NC_056735.1, forward strand.
CAGGAGGGCAACAGCAGGTGTCTGCCAGCAGCTTTCCATAACACACTGTCTTCAGAATCCTGCTGCCCATTGCCTTCACCAGCAGTCTGATGCCATTGTACCACTGTAAAATTACTGATCATTAGACTGCGACTAGCAGACATATATGAACACACACACACACAGCCCCCACATGTCAGCATATCCTGCCAGTACCAGTACTCTGATTCTTTATGATTTGGTGGTTGATGTAAGGGTTAGATTTTCACCTTTAAAAGGGAAATTGCCTAGGCTTAAAATCGTCCACAGGGACAGCTAACGTAGTAATTACCTATGAACCTATGAATCACACACTCACTGTTTTGCAACATCAAAGTTCCTGCACACGCAGACACAAGCATGAATGAACACACACACACACACACACACACACACACACACACACACACACAAAATTTTGATGCACAGGAAAATGCTCACTACAGTCACAATTCACCTTTCAATACACTGCACATGGTATTGAATCAACAGCCATAAACTGTACACACTGTGAACGTTGTCTGCATGCTGTATAATAGTAAATCGACAACATACAGTAGACACAAAAAGCAAAAGTATATCAATTTATAACCCTGAAACAGAATTGCAAATTCTTAAGGAAATCTTGCTTTGACAAGGATGCTAGTTCTCTGATGTGTAGACTGGCCTCATCTGCACAGACTAGTGCATTGAGTAGCATTACTGACTTATTAGTGAGTCCACTCAACATAATATTACGCAGAAAACAGCAAGCAGTTCATACTGATAGGAAAAAAAGCAGTCCTTTACTACATAATAGCAATGCACAGCATCTTACATTCTTACGTTAACATTTCATGTAGCCCACCACTTCCCCACCCCTCTCTGCTGTTTCCCACCATGCATTCACATTTCCTGTATAGACCAACATCAATGTTATAGTACATGATAAACATAGATTAACATATCAAAACATGCAACAGAAATATCTGAACTCGTATCTGAGCACAGACTCCTTGTCCTCTTCTGCTTCCATTTTTTGTTTTTGATTCCTTGGACATTTGTAAATACAAAAATGATCATTTGCTTTGTTATTTTATTCACTGTGTACCAGTTGTGTCCACCTGGGCTGCTCACTAAAAATGATACTGTGATCAGTGTTCTACCCAGGTAACAAAGAACAAATAAAAAATAACAACAAAAAATACAGCTATATGGCTATTGCTGTTTGCTTAGATACTGTGCACCAGACATAGTATGCATAATACATTTATCTAAAATGCATACATACAAGCCATTCGTCATGTGAGTAAGATGTTTGGACTAAGCATGTGCATATCAAAAGGTAGTGGTGCAGTACAGAGGGAAAACACCCGGAACAGGTGCCAAAATGTGAAAATAAATGTGCTCTTTGCATTGAAATACAAATGGCAAAATGTTTGATGTAAAGTAATGTAAGTCAACAGCAAAGTGCAGGCAAGACACCTTGCCTGCCATAACTCTCAACTTCTTAGCTCTAGATATCTGGAAAAAGCCTAAGATAACGTGGAGGAGGGGGGGTGTAGGACAAATGCCCAAAAATAAGTACATATTTTAAATATTGCTATTACAAACTTACAGTGTTGCTAAAACAACATATTTGTGTTAGCATACTTTTTCTGAAGGATATGATGTCTGAAACTCAAATGTTTATCATTATTTATTGACTTCAGTCTTTTCAGTGGGTCAAAAATCTGGACATTGTGCATAAATCTGGAGAGTTGAGAGGATATGTTGTCTGCTAAGGTATTTCATGTGAGTTATACATATTACTTCTGAGTAAATTGTGTGTTGCTCTCTTTTAAAGAAATGAAACCTCGTTAATTCAGAAGGTGACACAGAATGCGTATGACTGAGTGACTACAGAAAACATAAATAGCTGAATAACAATAAGCATGACTGGTTCTGCTAGGAAGGGAGGGCCATTGCAAGAAATGCCAGTCATGCTTTCTGAAAAGCAACTGCAGACATCAGGACTCCTAAGTAAGTGAGTTGCTTGGGGTATGAACTAAAGACAAAGGGAAATAATGTGTTTCAAAAAGTAATGGGCTGGCAGTTAAGTCCCAGCTAGACATGACTTCCACAAATGTGCTAATTATGCTAACTGGTAACTTGTCAAACTCCTTACTTTAAAGGGGAGTGGGACATGTAGAAGAGAAGAAATCTAAACATCTTGTATTCTAAAAATATCCAAATACATTTTCAGGAAAAGATTACCTCTCCCACCATGACATTGTGTAGAATCATTCATCCTGGTAGCAGATCATACAGTACACAGTATTTCTAAAATGCACACTCACACACAAATCTAAATTGTTCCAAACTTACTGAATACACAAGAGCTTTGTATAAATTTTTATGCGTGTATAATTTTGTTTAATATGTTTATAGAACCATTATTTCTACTATTAAAACAGAAAATTTTCTACCACATCCCGGATTTATTTAATACAAAAATTTCATTCTCTGCCTATGCAGACAACTTAAACATATATTATTCCCTTCCTAGTTCAGATTTCTGTAAAATTATAAAATCAATAGATACATTCTCCAAGTTCTCCAACTATAAAATGAATATGGAAAAGTCGATAATCTTCCCTTTAAACACCTTCTCGCAATACCCCAGTTTATTTATCCCACAAAAGATCAAGATTAAAGACCAACTACATTATCTAGGAATCTCATTTTATCATGACCCACATAAATACTATCAGGAAAATATAAGTAATTTGTGGTCAACTATACAAAAAGACCTTGACAGATGGGTACAACTTAAACTTCCTTTCATATCTAAAATAGCCATCATAAAAATGAATGTACTGCCTAGATTGTTATTTGTACTCAACGCATCTAACACCCTGATACAAAACAAATTCTTTAAGAACACCCAAAAAGAGCTCTCGAAATTCTTATGGTACCCCAAACCCACTAGAATAGGTTACCAGAAACTTATATACCCAAAAGAAAAAGGTGGTATGGGTCTCCCTGACTTGAGACTATACTATGAAATAATCAACTGTAGCAGGATAATCAACATCGCAGAATATATAAATGACTCCACTAAGTGGTACCCGAACTGGGTGAAACTATACTATAACTATATTAGATCACTACAGTTTAACCGAAGGCACTTCCCTTTTTGGATAAGGACAGTAGGAAGAAATATAAAATACATAGGGATCTAAAGGAGGAAATCATAATCATTCAGAATCTATTTGATTCCTTGAATTTATATTCTGCCTATATGACACTTCAGCCCATTCATCTTAACCCTAACATCAAGTTAAATGATAAGATGATTAACCTAGATCTATATCCACTGTTGAGGGATAAATCTATAGCAGACTTTCTCCCATTCAAACATGATTCAGCAACTACCATGAGGAGCAAATGAAATCTCCAGTCCAAATATACAGTCATACTAAGACAATTAAAAGAGCTATGTTGTAAGTTCTGGGATGATCCTACTACCTCCGATACAGATATATCTACATGTAGAACCCTATGGGACCTGTTTCACCGAAAAATAAAAATGATCTTGAATGTATATAAAGTTATTATTCCTATTAAATACAACAAAGAATGTATACACTCTAACTACTGGATGAAACAAGACCCATCAATTACAACCAACAAAATCACCCAAGCTATACAAAAATTTTCCAAATTTATACCCCTTCAGAAACTAAAATATACACAACTTATGTTAGTAAATAACGCCTATTATACACCTGAAGTGTTAAACAAGTTGTACCACAACACACCAGCTAATTGCTAATTTTGCCCTACTCAGGTGGCAGATATCATACACATATTTTGGAGCTGCAAATGCTCATATAAGCTCTGGTGTGCTTTAAGGGTCAAGTTAGAAAAGATGGGATACGAGAAAACAACTCTATCATGGAAATTTACTCTCCTACATATTCCTCCTCCAGGAATAAGTAAAAATCAAATACATGTTCTAATTGCCCAATTTATGTTGTTGAAGTACTATATCACGTTAAATTGAAAAAACAGGCTGGCACTATCATGGGAAGGTTTTAAGCAAGTAGCCAGAAAGCAATTATATGCACACAAGTACCTGTGGTATTCTATGAAGCAGCAGCCTATACAAAAGGAGTTTTGGAAAATATTACTGGATCATATTTTGATATGATGTTACTGGTGTTTTACGGGATTTATTTTATTAGGGTATAGATGAGATTTGTATATATTTCTTTGTAGTTTGTAGTATGTTTCTGATTTAGATTTATGTATATGGTATGTATGTATGTTATTAATGAAAACACCTAAATCTAATAAAAAGATGTAAAAAAAAAATTTATGTGTGTGTGTGTGTGTGTGTGTGTGTGTGTGTATATATATATATATATATATATATATATATATATATAAACCCGAACGCTCACTTACCTGACTTCCAAAATGCCGAGATGAAAAGTCCGATGACCGCTCAACACCAACATCCCGAAACACTGACTCTCCACACCAGATAAGTAACCGCTTGGACATCCTGACAAAAAAGTAAAACTGAAGGAAAGCAAACTCATCCATATGGGGGGCTGTGCCCCCACACACCCCCAACTAAATATACCAACTCTGAGACTGCACTATCATGAGGATAAGGGGCAATGTTCAACAGGAAGACCAGGTGGTTACTTACCTGGAGTGGAAAGTTGGTGTTCCGGGACATCAGTGTTGTGCGGTTGTCGACCTTTTCGTCTCGGCATTTTGGAAGTCGGGTAAGTCAGCATTCAGGTTTCTAAAGGGCCCCATATATGTATATATATATATATATATATACATATATATATATATATATATGGATTCGTATCACTTCACTGAAAGACCATTTCAGTGTGACCAAATCACCTAAAGTTCATTTCACTGAAAGTTCATTTCACCTAAAACTCATTTCACTGACAAGTAGTACTCTAAGACAAGTCAAAGTTATATGTCCTTTTCCCCACTGTAGTGCGATCCTGGTGTTAGTATTTATAGTTAGGGGGGTGTGGGGGACACAGCTCCCCACATTAGGGGGGTTGGCATAGCCCCCCGCTTAATTTGGTTTTCTGTTATCTTGTTTTTGTTTTACATTATTTGGTAAAACCCAGCTAGGTGAGGGGCTACGTGCCCCACACCCCCCAATGTGGGGGTCTGTGCCCCCACACCTCCCCAACGATATATATATATATATATATATATATATATATATATATATATATATATATATATATACACACTAACACTGGGATCGCACTACAGTGGAGGAAAAGGACATATATCTTTAGAGTACTACTTGTCAGTGAAATGAGTTTTAGGTGAAATGAACTTTAGGTGATTTGGTCTCAGTGAAATGGTCTTTCAATGAAGTGGTATGAATCCATATATATATGGGAACACTACTAAATCTCGAACTTTTGAAATCTCGAATTTCAAAAGCTCGAGACCATGTAGCCGAAATCACACATTACTGAAAGACCAGAAGCGCGAAATTCAAAATCCCGATGGTAAAGGATTTTGAGTTTGCACTTCTGGTGTTGCGTTTCAGGTAAGTATGTGTGTGTGTGTAAGTGTGTTTGTGAGGGGCTTTAGTGTGTGTGTGTGTGTGTGTGTGTGTGTGTGTGTGTGTGTGTGTGTGTGTGAGGGGCTATAATGTGTGGGTGTGAGTTTGCCTTGTGTGTATGTCTGTGCGATCTCGGAGTTGGAATATTAAAGTCGGGGGGTGCAGGGGGGTGAATCTTTAGTGTAGGGTGGTTTGTTTGGTTATGTGGGGAGGCTGTGTATATGTTTGTGTGCTGTATGTATGTAGTACTTTCGCGATTTTAAAATGTCGGTAATGTGTGGTTTAGGGATTTTAGTCTCTGTATTGTGGGCTTCGGGATTGTGTAGTTTCGGTATTAAGTAGTGATTCCATATATATACATATATATATATATATATATATATATATATATATATATATATATATATATATATGTGTGTGTGTGTGTGTGTGTGTGTACACACCTATATATATATATATATATATATATATATATATATATATATATATATATATATATATATATATATATATATATATATATATATATACTTATACTGACACACTCATGAAATTCCCTTTGTCCACTTGAAAGTGGCTCTTAACCTGGTCTAGCTAAAGTAGTCAACCATGATTCACAATTCGTCATCTCCAAAATGTGGTATATTACTTCTCATAATATGCAGCTAATGATCAAAATGTATAATATTAACAAACAGCTTCAACAATGAGGTCAAGGCATGGTCCAGTGCTGTTACTTTACACTTAAAAAGTGTTGTCTTGTTGAGTGTATATTAATAACAATGTGTATAAGTAGATACATTTCCTCCTGTGTATATACATTCACAACTTGTTTGTAGAGTTTGTTTGTTTGTAGAGTTTTCCTTGCATGGTAGCAATGTTTTTTCTCTCTCTTACATTGATATGTAATTTGCTTATACTGAATTGTAGTATTTACTGTAAATTTTGTAACACTGTACCTTGGTCTTGGCTAAAAAGGGTCATTTGACCACTCCACCTACCTGGTCAACAAATTGAAAAATAAATAAAATGTAATATTATTTGCCATGGATATTAATTGCAAAATTGACTATGCAGATGACCCTGTGGTAAACAGTGTGGAATATAGACTTTTAAAGACTCAAAAATTAGGAATTTTACTTATACAGTGATTCTGTTGAGAGGTATGCAGTCACCAAATGTTAGGGCATGTATAAAATAAATGATACCTAATAAAAATGAAAAGCATTACATGCCGCTCTTGGGTAGCTCTCAACCATCCATCTCCGGATTGTGGAACATTCCCTGTCGTAATGCAGAATGAATTGGCTAAATGGGCAACCCTCGCCAACAACTTCAACTAGTAAGCTCATAACATGATTTTTTTTTGGGGATCACTGATTTTTGGTTTTGAGATTGTTACCCTCCTGCCATTTCTTCTGTGGCACCTGTATGTTATTCGGCTGCTTTCTTTGTTCTGCCCTTTGAAAGGGGTAGAGGGCTTGGAACGGAGTAATCTGGGGACCTAATAATTCCTAGAAACTCCCTGTATTGATTTTTATCTCTTTCATACCATTGTTTGAAGACGTGTAGCAGCAGCATGCCAAAGTAAAATCTGTGTGTCCGGTGATGAACTCAAAATTTCTGACTTTAACTCATCTGAAAAGTTTTGGTTGTGCACCCAAACAAATCATCTAAAACAGTAGCTGAAGCAGAGGCCCTGGAAGCAGTGTCAGCAAAATCATACACACTTGTTAATGTTTGGAAACCTGAAGTGGGTTAGACATAAATATGATTCATTGAAGACCTAACTTTAGGGATCATAGAAGAAGAAAATGTTTCCAGGCTATTGCTACATTTTAAAATAAACTTCCATCTATAGCCCTAGTAGTTCAGGATTCCGAAGGTTAACTTAACAGAAGAAAAAATGTCTTTTACCCTATCTCTCCAGCCATTCCCCGTTCTTATCCCCAGGAAATGGGTTGAAGGAAGAAAGTTGCTTTTTCTGTGCTGGATCTGTAGGCATTATAGCAGATGGATCAGCTATAAGATGAGAGTAGAGAAATGGATTAGCCTGTGAAACTCAGTACAATTTACCTACTTTTTTTAGGAACTGATGACAGAGAATTGGGAGCATTATAGGCAGATTTAAAGGCATCCTCAAGTGCCGACAAAATGAGGTCAATTGGGTGCAGGTTTAGAAACTTCTTGTTCAGGTAAATCATAGTATCTACCTGACAATGGGAGAACAGTTGTTCATTACCAAGAAAATATGTCCTTGGTGTGGAAATAGTCTCAGAAAAACAGAAAGCTTCCACAGGGACAATCAGGTTCTTTATCTGGTGAGTTGGAGTCTAGAACTGTAGAACCCTGAGGTGAGATAACCCAATCTCTTCGTCATCAGAGTCATCAGAAAAAAGCAGTCTTTTCCATAAAAGAATGGAAAAATATTAAGAGAAGGCAAATGACACATGGAATTGACTGTCTGTAATAAACTCCTGACCAGGGTAAGAACATAATTTTTACAAGCAGAAACTATTTCAGTATTTTCAATGTGATTAATCTTCTGTTTCTTTTTTCTAGGTACATTCCTAAAGGACAAATGTTTATCAGACTGCATATCCTGAGCAAAAGGTCTCTTTCTCCGGGCAGCTTGAGAAGATCTTTCCAAAGTATTTCCCGTATCCAAAATGGTTGTTTCTGCCATGCCCAAGCAGGGCACTGGAACAACTGCAGAGGACATGTCTGACCCCCTGGTGCATAGTGGCTAGAAAAGCTACACCAGAAGGATTCAAGGAAACAGACAAGTGGTCTGATGAACTAGCAGTGGCCACTACAGAACCAGGAGCATTATAGACAGATTTAAGGGGAACCTCCAGTGCTGCCTGGGTAAAGAGACCAGCAGCTAAGGCATAGGAACAGCCTGCATTGAAGCCAAGGACTTGTGATGTAATTGTTTTTTTCTTTTTAGGTACGTTTGAAGAAGAACCAGCAGGATCAGTGTATCTGTCCATGCTGTAGCCGGGGAAGGAGCTTGATTGCTAGTAACATATGCCTGAAGGAAGTCGGCTGCAAGGTAAGTTGTCACTAGTAAAGCAAGCATGAGCAGCTCACAACCCTTCCAGAAAAATAGAAAATGCCCCAAAACAAAGTTAGACAAGCAGCATACAAAATTTCTGTGTCAAAACAGGGACATATTTACATAAGTTAGCTGCCCTGTTCAAACCATGTAAAAATTAAGAAAACAAGTAGCAAACACAAACAGTCAGATAAGAATCCACTTTCCCCCTAGAAGCATACCTTGCAGCTGTCTAAAATACTCAAAATAGAGATAAATAAACATAAAATAATGTAACGGGGGAAACTACTAATCCAAGTGCATGGTTAGGGATTAGATGTTTCAAGTGTAACCAGTGGGCACACAGCAGTCAAATGTCCATCGAGACAAGGTGAAAAACAGAAGGTGAGGGAGCCAGCAAGTGGGGATGACAATCTGCCAGTGGTAAGTTATTTAGAAACATCTGGGGTGCCAAATTATCACCAAGATTTATATCCAATCTTAATAGGAGGTAAACAGATAACTGCTGAGTGACACGGCTTCTGATATAACCATTGTGAGGCCTGCAGTGGTTAGAGAACAGCAGTAATTGCTTGGGCAGTCCACTCCAGTCAGAGCTTTGGGAGGAACCCCATTCCAAATACCTTTGGTTAGGGTTCATCTTGACTGGGAGAGTGGAAGAGGAAGCAAGCAAGTAGGTGTGTTTGAGGATATTCCTGCAGATGTCCTGATAGGGAATGACTTTGATATTGCAGTACCTTGTGTACATGCAGTGACACACAGTCAGGCTTGAAGAAAGGCATGTAGGCCCAGTAGTCTGGGAGAGACCCAGAAAGATCTCATACATGAAGCCAGGACTGGCATGGTGGCTGTTTCAAAGAAGGTGCTATCTGATAGCAGTAAGTCTGAATGTGAGCCACAGCTACTGGGTGGTACTGATGTTCCCTTGGACAAGGTGACTGCAAGAATGGAAGGGAGTGATGATACCCAGATTGACAGTGAGGTACAACTGTCAGAAGTTACTAGGCTTCCTGCCGAAGGGGAGCTTGGTAGGGATGTGTAGATCAGTGTGTGTGTGTGTGTGTGTGTACCTTTAAGAAGCTATCTAAGGGCTTGCACAAATGTATAAATACTGAGCATGTGTGAGCTTGACTGCCATTTTGTAGTAAGCTGTTGAGATATAAGCATGTATGTCTGTAAGGTCTGTCTGTTTATCAGTTTTTTTATATTTTATGATGCTGCTATCCATCCTGATGTGTTTCTGTGTAATAAAGCATCTAAATGAACTTCCCTGCTTGCTTGTCGTAAGTATTTAGAGGGACAAGTGACATGGTGTCAGAAGAGGCATGGCATAAATGACTTGTTGCCAAAAAGTGCTCCAGTTTCTTCAGTTTGAGTCCGAGAGGCATTTAGTTAGTGTTGGAGGTATATACACGAGTGGATCATCCCTACTGCACGTATAATTCACAAATCATCCCTACTGCACATATAATTCACAAAACCGATCAGAAACAAATTTTATATGTTAAAACTTGCTCAAAGTATTTCTTATTTTCAAAACATGAAATGAAGCATACAGAAGGCTCTAAACGATATTTAAATAAATTATTATGCAAAAATGTTTGAAATAAAGTCTGAAGTGCATAAAATGAATAAAATAAATAGAAACGACCACATTTTTCACTAAGCATGTATTTTTCCCATTAATTAAGTCTAGCCGAATTAGCAGAAGTGTTTGAAGTGTTCACGTGTTTTTGTAGTATTACAGTACAGTTATTTTTCAAGATACAGACATTTTTAAAGCATATTTCGCAAAGTTGTTGTTTTTCTTTTCGGCTTTTCCCAGTTAGGGGTCGCTACAGCAGAACTCTGGTCCGCTAATGATTGACAGTAGATTTTTATGGTGCCGAGTTGCCAGCCCAACACCCAACCTTCAACGAAGGCATGCCCATTCACGGATGACTTTCGGAGGCCACTCGACCACGGGGAGGACATGCAGACTCCACACACAAGGCACTCCAGCCGAGAGTCGAACAGGAGAACCTCTATTTAAAAGAGCTTATTGTGCATTTGAATGTTATTACAAGCTCTCACAGCACAACTTGTTCATACATAATTACAAGGGCCATATTTTCAGTCTGTTTGCGCATACTTTGTTGGTATGGCAGACGAATTTCGAAAACCCAGTGCACTTGTGTTTGATAATAATACTGCAGAGAACTGGAGAGTGCTTGAGAAAGAGTACAACATTTTCATACAGGCTGCATTTTCTGATAAAGATGATTGTACAAAGGCATTTATTCTGCTTAATTTTAGAAGCCTTTGAAAGGGAATTTTCATTTGTGTATGTACCTGCTATTTTTGCAGGAGGGGGAGAAGACCCTCATATTGTTGTATCGGCTGAGTCAAGGGAGGACCCTGAGTGCTTAAAATGGAAATTTAGAGAAACATGTAACCCCCCAGACAAACATTACAATGGAAAGGCACTTATTTTACATAAGGGATCAAAAGTCTGGTGAAACTATTAGAATATCTGGAGAAATTATACCTTACAACCCACTGGCTAAGTCCTTGTACTAACCCTGACTAAGATTTCTCTTCCTGTTATCCTAGGTTATAGCACCAATTTACTACTCACTTTATAGCCACTTTAAGACCACTACCTTCTAAGTTAGACGTATTTTACCCATGAAAGACTGTATGGTTATTTCCCTGCCTTATAGATGAGTCGCTACCCTTAACTAATTCTCCCAGTCTTGTTTATAACTATTCTATTCTCCTGTGCCGTATTTATAACTTTGTTTTGGGAATCTCCCACATCCTTCTGAGTACTCTTTTCTTCTACTGTTGTTTGATCCAAAAATAAAGGGATTTTCTATTTTGTTTTACTATTATCTATCATGAATGCTAAGTTACCATGTAACACCTGTTGTGTCTCATAAGTGAACTGTAACTGAAGTTGTAATGTTCTGTTTGCTCTTGTTTTTTATGTGGAGCTTTTCTCCCCAGGCCTCTACTGAAAAAGGACATATATCCAGTTAGACTAGCCCGGTCAACAAATGTAAAATAAATAAAATAAAAAATAAAACTTTTGCAGCATATGTAACTGATTTGAGAAACAAGGCTAAAACGTGCAGATTTGGTGATTTAAGGTACAAGTTGATAAAAGATTTGTGTGTGGTGTTAAAGATGATGCTGTAGGAAAGATTTTGCTTTGTGACAGTGATTTAACTTTGAATAAAGCCATTGAGATTTGTCAGATATACGAGTTCACAGAAAAGCACACAAATATGCTTACGAATGAGAAAGGCATGTTTCCAGTAACTTCTAAAGCTCCTGTTGATAGTATGCAACACATGGTTAAAAGAAACCGGCTCAACCACATGGCAGCAACTGTAGCCCCTGCAGCACTCACTGGTACACCCCAGAGCTTTGTAGCAAGTTCCAGAGTTTGCACAGCCTCAGTGAAGCATAAAAGTGAGTCAGCAAACTCAAAGCAAGGGCCGCAACCCAGTTTCATTGCTAACTGTCGTAATTGTGGTGGAAGTCATGAGTGTAAATGGGGAAAAAGTTTAGCTGTTGGTCAGCAATGCCTCAAATGTAATAAATGGAATAATTTCAAAAGATTTTGTAAATCAAAAGGCACACATTCTTTTATTAAAAGGGAACGGTTCAAGAAATGACTTGATCAGTTAGAAAGCTGTGACCATTTGTCACATGCTTTTTATGTTGATAGTGTGTCTGTGCTTCATGAAACAGTAAAGTAGATTTATGGGCCAAGAATGAAGTGTTTTTTACTGTTCGGATAAATGACAAACCCATAGAGCTCAAAGTTGACACAGGTAAATAGTGCAATATTATGTCTGCAGAAACATTTTCTAGAGTATGTGCTGGTGAAAGGCTTGATTTAGCAAAGTGTGTGACGCTTGCTGCTTATGGTGGTGAAGAGATTCAAACTGAAGGCTCAGTAATGTTTTCCTGTTACTCTGCTAAGAGAAGCCTCGACTTGTTATCTTATGTGGTCAAGAGGCACATCTAGTCATTTTTAGGGCTCAGAGACCATTTCAAAAGTGGGACTGCTTTCATTTAACAAGGAAGTCCATCATGTTAGCTTAAAAATCGACTATACTAATTTTGCCCAGTCTGTTTTTTTTCCACCTGTGCTGATCTTTTTGAAGACAAATTAGGCAAGCTTCCAGTTGTGTATTCCATGAAGTTAGACCTAGATGTCAGTCCAGTTGTCAGGGCAGCCCGGAAAGTTCCAATAGGTATGCAGACCAGAGTCAAAGCTGAGCTAGACAAAATGGTGCAACAAGGTGTGATTTATCCATTTGAAGAACCAATTGAATTGGGTATCTTCCATGGTGATAGCTCATAAGAAAAGCTCAGATGGTATCAGAATATGTATTGATTTGCAAAATTTGGATAAAGCACTGAAAAGATGTCATCATCCAATGCACACAGTCAAAGAAGTCACAGCTCATATGCCAAATGCCTCTGTTTTTTTTTTGTCTTAGATGCAAAGAATCAATTTTGGCAAATTTTGCTTGACAAGAAATCTTCACTGGTAATCACTTTCAGTACTCCATTTGGAAGGTATAGATATCTGAGATTGCCATTTGGTGTGAATTCTGCAAGTGAAATCTTTCTGCATGCTATGGAGCAAATTTTTTCTGGGTATCCTTGCGCTATTATAGCAGACAACATACTAGTAGGAGGTAATGGTGAAGCTGAGCATGACAGAAACCTCAGAAAAGTTCTGGAAAGAGCATGTTGAGTAAACCAGAGAGCATTTGATGCTCTGAAACAGAGAAATTGCCAGTCCACCTACTCTCAGATATTATGATGTTCACAAGCCAGTTACTCTTTCATGTGATACTTCAAAATTTGGTCTTGGTGCATTCATTCAACAAGAGGGTCAACCTGTTGTCTATGCATTGAGAAGTCTAACCCAAACTGAAATGCAGAATGCTCAGATCGAGAAAGAACTTTTGGCAATTGCGTTTGCATGTTCTAAGTTCCATGATTATGTTTATGGTAGATCTGTCCAGATCGAAACAGACCCCCGACCTCTAGTCACTATTGTGATAAAGCCTATGCATTCAGCTCCAGCCAGATTGCAACTCATGATTCTGAGATTGCGAAAGTATAATTTCAGTCTTGTCTACAAGAAGGTCAGACTTATTTATCTTGCTGATACATTATCCAGATCACCCAGAAGTACCAGTGAACAGCATGAGAATGAGCAACTTGATTTGAAGTAATGGAAGTGAGAAATTGTTCTTCCACATGGCTTGATGAGCTTAGAGATCACACAGCCACAGATCCAGTTTTACAAAAGCTCAAACACTTTATCAAAGAAAGATGGCCGTCAAAGCAATCTAGTTTACCTTAAGAACTGCAACCTTATTTTCCATGCAGAGATGAGATTTTGTCTGACAATAGTATCATTACGAACGATCCAAAAGTAATTGTTCCAATGTCCTTGCAACAAGAGTACATTACTATCTTACATCTAGGTCACCCATGAGCAGACTCTACCAAAAGAAGGGAGAGAGGGCTAGTATTTTGGTGTTCTGTGTCACAAGATGTCGAGAAAGTGCTGTCATTTTGCTCTCAATGTAATAGTACTAAGTCATATCAACAGAAAGTACACTTCAGCTGAACCAGTTTCTTGAACTACCTTGGTCGACAGTAGCTACCGACATTTTCAAGTGGAATGGTCAACATTGTTTGGTGTCTGTAGACTTTTATTCAAATTCGTTCAAGATTGACCTACTTTCTAATCTAGCATCCAGTACTGTCATTACTAAGATGAAGTGCCATTTTGCAGTCCATGGTTGTCCACACAAAGTTATTTCGGACAGTGGCACACAGTTTACAAGCCAACAGTTCAAAAGATTTGCTGAATAGTGGGACTTTACTCATGTCACGAGTAGCCCAGAGTATCCGCAGTCAAATGGTTTGGCAGAACGTGCAGTTCAAAGTGCAAAACAGTTACTAGAGAAGTCAAAACGAGACAATAGTGATGTTTTCCTGAGTATTCTAAATCTCAGAAATATTCCTTGTGATAAACATTTTGGTTCACCTGCCCAGAGACTTCTGTCAAGACAAACCAGAACCACATTACCAATCAGTAGTCAATTGTTGGTTCCTTGCGTCAGAAACAACAGGTCAGTGAAAACTAATCTGTTGAAGAAGCGTTTAACCCAGAAGTCATACTACGATAAGACCAGCAAACCTCTCAATCCATTATGAGAGGGAGAAGTGGTAAGAATGCAAACGTCCAGAGGTTATGATCGGATTGGAGTCATGAAGAATATTTGCCCAGAGTCAACATTCTACATTGTGGAATCACAAGGAGTAGAGTTTAGGCAGAATTAGAAACATTTGATACCAGTGTCCGAGCCTATACTATAAGGCACCTAGCTTGTGAGGAAAGACTCTTTATCTCAGAGTGAGTTGTCCAGTGTTCAGTTCCAGAAGACGTTCCAGTGAATATTCCCGTTCCTGTGATGAATCCCAAAGTTCTTGATACAACTTGTTTACCAAAGACTGTTCCTATTGCTAAACCCAGTCCAGATTGTTATGTTATCAGATCCAGTCACATCTCCAGACCCTGTTATAGATACATGACAACTTGGACATGATGTTTCTAATGTCCATATTAATGCATTTCTAACTGCAATGTTATTTTCATTCATGGGCAATCTTTTTAAGAGGGAGGATGTAGATCAGTGTGTGTGTATGTACCTTTAAGAAGCTATCTAAGGGCTTGCACAAGTGTACAAATACTGAGCATGTGCGAGCCTGACTGCCATTTTGTAGTAACCTGTTGAGATGTAAGCATGCATGTTTGTAAGGTGTGTGTATTAGTTTGTTTATATTTTATGATGCTGCTGTCCATCTTGATCTGTTTCTGTGTAATAAAGCATCTAAAACTACCCCACCTGCTTGTCATCTGTATTTAGTGGGATGAGTGATAGAGCGCATATGTACAGTTGAAGCAGCTTCAACTTTGGGACCCTGCAGTACAAAGCTTGAGGGAGATGGCTAAGGAAGCACCTGAGGATCAAGGAATAGGGGAGTCTGTATATGGGAACAAAAAAATTGTTGTAAAAAGATTGGACTCCTAAGGGAGGGCTGGAGGGTGAGGTAGTACATCAGTTGGTAGAGCCCAGAGCCTACTGTCTGCTACTTCCAGTTATAGTCCATAATATTCCTTGGGAAGGAGATATTAAGGCAGAGAAGGAAGGTTTGTTGTTTAGAAAGTGGACTCCTGAGGGAGGGCTGGAAGGTGAGGTCATGCGGCAATTGGTAGAGCCTAGAGCCGACCATCTGCCACTTCTATCTAAAGTCCCTAATATTCCTTTTGCAGGTGATATTGGTGTTTAAAAGGTGGCAAGAGCTTTGCTATGAATATTCAGCAGAGTAGGCTTTCCATGTGAAATACTGACTGATCAAGGTGCCAACTTCATGTCAGACCTGCTGACTTGTTTGTGGAATTGTTGTGGGGTGCAAAATTTAAAGACCAACCCCTACTATCTCCATGGCCAGTTCCTGTTAGTAAGAAACAAGTGAGAGCATTTTTAGGTACAGTGGGGTACCATAAGAAACATGTGCCCAATTACAGTACCATAGCTGGACCCCTTACTGACCGATCCAGGAAGTATAAACTGGATAAGGTAGTATGGACCACAGGTTGTGCACATTCATTGCATAAAATAAAAGAGATTTTGAGAGGACCCTCTGTGTTAGCTAGCCCAGATTACAGTAAAGAATTTATTGTGCAGGTAGATGCTTCAAATTATGGAGTGGGGCTGTGCTCAATCAGGTGTCCTCAGAAGGAAAAAAATGCTGCAGTGGGGTTAATAATGCTAATGTAAATGGATTGTCCAGGAAGAGGACTGGGTTGGTATTCCCAGAGAGACCCATTTTTTCAAGCATCAGTTTTCAAGGGTCACTTGAAAATGGTGCTCGAGTCATGTGAGGGGTATGTGAAGAAACTGTAAATGCTGTCATCAGTGTTAGCATGTCTGGCAGGAGATTTGTGTATATTTTCAGATTAACCTACATTGTATGCCAGCATCTCTAATTGTGAAATGTAATTTTTTTTAAAAAAGTGTATTTCCCTGTTTAAACAGAATGTTTAAGGAATCCATCAGTGTTTTGATGCATTTCTAACTATGCATGTTTGAGAGGGAGATTGTAAAGTACTGTGAAGAAACAGCTGAACAGTAAGTGATGTCATTAGAATGTTCCTGGTTGCTAGGTGATTATTTGAACAGTTGATTGACAGGAAAAGGAACTTTTTCAAATTGCTGACTGTTATTTCTTTTTAAAAATGAGATAGTTAAGACTGTTAAACTGTGCATTTAGTCAAGTTAGTTAAGTGCTGAGCAGTTTGTGAAGAGTTGCAGTCAGTTACAGTGCTTTGCAGTGACACCCGAAGAAAAGAGAACTCACCAAAAACTGTAAGCCTGCCTTTGCCTTGCTTTTATGTGTTAGATTATATCAGGGAGAGTATTCTTTAGTTAGATTAGGAAAGCTTAGTTATTCAGATAGAATGTTTCTAGAATGATGAACTCCTGTCCTACAGTTTAATTTTATATTTCTGGTGATTGAATTCTGGTGTTTATTGAAAGTTATTGATTTACATTCTTGTAATTGTACTTATTATTAAATATTTTTCATAACTTTACATTGTGGCTGGTAAGCAGTGTTTTTCTTTAGATATTAGAAGGTGTTTATACCTGTTTGAAACTTCCCAGGTCCCCTCGAAGACCTGGCTGCTATGAGTTTAGCTATCATTTATTTTGATATTTAATTTTCATAACTGAACACCCCTTCAGAAGGGCATGAAGACACACTGATTGGTGGCAGCATTACTGTATTATTTTGGGGAAAGGACACAGATGGAAATCTGTGTCAGGCTTTCCCAGAAGTGTTTGGATGTGTGAGATTTAAATCTACTTTGAGTGTGAGTGTATCAGAGGTCTTAAACTGGGACACATTGCTCTGACGTGTGTAATAAGGAGTTACATTAGGGTTGGACAGAAGTATACAGTCCAGTACCATATTATTGAGTGTGTTCCTGTTGTGCTGTTAGGGAAAAATTGTGAAATATTACTCCTGTTTAAGTGACAGTCTCACATTGGAGTCAGTAGTGAGGATTGAAGCTCCTAAGTTACTGATCCAGAATGGTAAGGGACATCACATTTATTGTTGGCAGTCTGGTGGGGGTATTGGCCGGACATCACATTTAATTGGTGACAGTCTGGTGGGATATAGCCGGACATCACACATGTCTCTAAATTCAGATCTTAGAACGTACTCTGCAGTGATTATGATTATGTTATCATGTAGTGTGGTACTCTAGGTACTTGACAGGGTACTAATGAAATGGTGGTACATTTTGAAACATGTTTTAGAAAAAAAATTACTGATATTTTGTAACTGGAGTCTGTGACAATAAAGGTCTCTGTTTAACATTCCATTCAGACCTTTTGTCCTCTTTATTATAAATGTGGAGTAGGGTAAGAAATACGAAATTTTGTTAGCATATTGCCTGGCAGTTGGTACAGTGGGTTAAGGCAGTAAACTGAATTTCCTCTGGTACAGGGATTTGATTCCTTTGGGCCCTCATTTACCTACGGTGTGACCTTGAGCAAGACACTTAACCAGGCATTGCTCTCTGGTCACTCCAGAAAAAGGATTGTGTGTCTGTTTCGCCTAACCTGGTTAACAAATGGCTATTATTATTATGTTTATTTCTATAATTTGTTACAACAGCAAGAAAACTGCACAGACGTCAAGTGCAAAGGCTCAAAATACCAACAGTACACAATGCAAAAAATAAGACAGCACTCACTGTGAATGGAAAAAATATAAATTCAATCCATAAAAAACAAGAGTCAACAGAGTGGTTTCAGCCTGAAAGCCTTTATCAATGAATCTTACTATAATTTGTCACATAAAGAACAGAACATTTTCAAATTCTGATTACGCATGTGCTGCTTGTATAGTTCAGAGCCTGTTGTACTTTGGGAAATTTACTTTTTGCAGCTTCTTTTTCGAATGCCTTACTCTGAACTGTGCTGTAAATTGGTCTGTTACAGTTTGTTGCTGTTATCATAAAACATACAAAGCTCTACATTAAGATGTAATAAACTTATGTTCTGCATATCTGTACAAAGTAGTTGTAAAGAATCTTAATTCATATATTGAGAGAGATCTTTTCGTAGTAGGTAAGATGTCTCTTTTCTGTTGTTTTTGGTCATAAACTGTTCTAAATATTTGTTTTGTAAACTAAAAACCTCATATGTGTCTGTTTAACATGTGTTCCTTCTTTGCACTGCTGGGTAAATTCAGAAATGTTAATCATCTTTTCTTTTATGTCAGGTTTGACTGTTTATTCAGAATCATCAAAGAGATTTCCTATCAGGTGTATGATGAAAAATTATGTTTTCTTTAAAATATGTATAATTTGTAGTGATATACTGTATTTTACTTTTCTTTGTTTTTTTCTTTAAACTACAGATGTCCTGGGAAGATTCTTGTAGGTATAATATAATACAGTTATGCTTGAAATCCAAGTCCTATCAACTTGTCTTTATGAATTTTATTTTCCGCAAGCTAAAATTTAATGTATACAACCAGACTGCCTCTTAATTCCAAAGGGTTTTATATTGTAGTCAGAAAAAGGCAAAATAATAACTTTTGCTTTAGTTGTATTGGTTACTTTTTTCCAGAGGAAAAATTGATAAGTATGACATCGTGTTCTAGAATGAAATGCCAGGGTATGCAATAGTTTGTGAAAAGTATTTAATCTTTTATGTTAGACGTTTGCATAAGATATAGTTTTCTGAGTACAAATACATGTTTTTGCTATTTCATATGTGGATCTTGGCTATCTGAACTGAATGAGAGCAGTTACATTTTTAATTTATTCTAAATTAATGTGTTCTGTGCAGAATATAATTTTATTCAGAAAAAAAGTAGTTTTCAGTTGTGTATCTGAAGCATATACGTTTTTAGCTTTGAGTTTTAACATGTTTTCTTGGGTTTGGTTGTTTCAGACCACTGCCCAGATATTATGGTGATGGATATACTGATATCAGCTCAATTGCTTTCCCCTTTATGTGAAACCGCAAAAACAGATTGTGACACTATGATAAACTGCAGTGTAAATATCTTAAACTGAAATCTAATGTGCTGAAGAAATCAGGTGGGATGTGGTAAAGAATAACTTTCCTATATGCCTGGACTTTTTCACTACTGTATATGTTAATTATGTTAAATGAAAGAACATGATGTTTACTTTTTCGGTGGATGTTTCTGTGTAGTGATACTTTATTTATAACCTAGATATTATTTTTGAATGTATTTTTTTATGTTTTTCTTTTCATAGAGCTTCCATTCAACTTCTTACTGTGCAGCACCCTGAACATGCTAGGACTCCATAGAATGTAATTTTGATGCCTTTCAGTGACTAAAGGTGAGTATCTGTCTGGTATGATTGTTTTAAATGTGTAGCCTATTTATGTTACATTTTTCTTTGTTGCCTTGCTTGATATTCAGTTGTAATTTTAGTCCTTGGAGGGTGAATAACTTGGACAGTAACAAGGCAACCTTTGACACCTTTATAGGCTCACTTGTCCTCTTGCATGTCACTTTTCTTTTGCAAGTGTTTGTAGGCTCTGATGGTTCTAAAGCTATGATGTCTGACAGTTTCAGTTGTTATTTGAAGAGCCTGATCCATTCCCTATTAAGCTGCTGTTGCAAAAGTAAGTGTTGATTCAGGATACTTTGTGTTTTTCCACTCTTGCTTGTGTTTTCCCCCCTCCATGATACGAACACTGTGTTTATGTACTTGGTTTGATTCTGTGATTCCTAGCTGTCCATCAGAAGAGCTGTGTGAGAGGTATATGCTAGCAAATCATTTTTTACATGTTTCTTGCTGTCTAGAATAAAATTGGTCAATGTAGGTACCAGAGATATATACTGCTCTAGACAACCTTTATTAAAGTCCATCAAATTGGTACTTGCAGTCAACCAGTTTAACAGTTAATATATTACAAATACTGCAGCAGTGTTTTCTACACTTATTTTTGTTATTCAGAATTGTAGTAGAATTGCTTGCCATTTCACATTTCTGCTATAAACATAGTACAATATATATGTATATGTATCTAACAATTTTGTTAACTTCCAAACCCAATGGTTATGAGTTTTTCCAGTTTTTTGTTGGTAATGCTAAGGTAATTTTCAAATTCTTAAAAGATCTTGGCTTTTAGTGTAGGTTTCTGTGTTCTAGTCTAGTCTGTTTGCAGTTAAAAGCATTCTCTAGAGTCTGCTTGCTCCTTGATCTGTTTAAAACTTTCATTTAATGGCTACAGCCAGGAGCTGTAATAGTTTCCCACCCACCCTCCCTAGTGTTGCGGTGTTTTCCCTCCCACCCTCCCTAGTGTTGCCCCTTTTGGTATGTACTTCACAAGATATCTACAACTGGAAAGGCTGCAGAAATACCTCACAAAGAGGATTACTGTCCTCAAACAGATGCCCTACGCAGACCGTCTCAAAAAACTCCAGTTTTTCTCCGTCGCATATCGCCTACTCAGAGGTGATCTCTGCCTAACTTACAAAGCTATGTCAAACCCAGAGCTATTGGACATGCTCCACTTAAAAAAAATCCCAATCCCTGCAAGCTACATGCTCTAGGGACCTAATCCTTGCCACCACAATAAACAGAGCATGCTGGAGCTATAGATACCTGTCCCAGAGACTTCCCATACTTTGGAACAGACTACCTACCTATGTCAAACAGAGCTCCTCATTAGCACTCTTCAAGAAAAATCTTGATGATTGGATGGGTGATAGGAAATTCATCCCAGGGATCACTTCTGTGGCTCTGCTTGACAGAGGCACAGGAAAATAATTTTCTTGGGTTGCGAAAGCCAGGGTACCTTTTTGCTAGGCTTGTGTAGGCCCTAGGGCCAATAGCCTAGTACCTACCTGTGAACCTATACAAAGCCTTCCTAATTCAGTAGCCATTAAAAAGTTTGTGCCTTGTATGTTTTCTTCAGAGATCTTAATTAAAGCATTAAGGTATTTTATCTGTAAACCCATCAAGTTGTTTTAGAATGTACTTTGTGTGTAGCTTTTAAGGAATTGGTGTGATCCCATGTAATGATCCTTCAAATTCATTTTTGGAGTATATTTCAAAGCTTATTTGCTAAAACAAGGTGTGCAATTTGTTGTTTTTTTACAGCTATCTTTTTGTTGGTACTTCTGTTTTTATCCCCCCATGTATTCCTTTTTCCGTGGATAAACCTTGATTGCTGTTTTTGTCGTACACAAACCATGGTTTACCTTATGAAATCGTGATGGTTTATCATAAAGTCTTTTGTTGGTGTGTTTCCTATAAAATATGGGTTGCGTATGCTGATAATAGTTTTAAATTCAGCGATTTTAAGTGCGAATCCAAAAATTGTAAAAATGAATATGCAAAAATGGGGACATAAAAACACAAGTCCAAGATTGCTGTTGTCTTGGAGAAGTTCTTTTTGTTCAAGGTATGGCCATGTCTGATTTACTGTGGAGGTATGGGCATACCAATCAGCTGTCTAGATTTGTGCAGAATGTCCAGATTTCTGCCTCATATTTTTGACCTGTTCCTCATAAAATTTGTGGGTTTTTTTGGCAAATCACTGGGGATTGAAATAACTAAATAATGTCATACATTTGAGTTTCAGACTTCAGTTCCTTCAGAAAAATCCATGCTAAAACAAATGCTGTTATTGTACAAACTTAAGTCTGTAAGAGCAATATTTATAATCTGTCCCTATTTTGGAGCCTTTGTCCCCCAATTCATTTAGGCTTTGTCCAGATTTCTTGTGCTGAGAGGTTGAGAGGAATGGGTGTGGGTGGTGCAGCCCTTTACATTGGAAGATACAAGAAAGTTTGCTTCGTGCAAAAAAGCATCTTTAAAGGAGAACGGCAGTTGACATTTGCTGTTCTGCAGTTTCACATAATTTTCTATACTTCTGGGGCACAGAATTATAGTCTCAGAAATGCAATAAGGAGACATGTATGGTCTTTATTACCAAGTGTTAATTTATTCATCTTTTGTAATCTTCACTTAAGTACATATCTTTGGATCTGAAAAAAGAAAAACTTCATTTAAGCACTTCTTCATTTTGTTCTCCAGCTCCTGTTTGTGATGACAATACTGCCTTTTTGTGAAATATTTGAAAGTCAGTGGTTGCACAGTCTGTTATGTAAATACTGTCTGCAAATGAGCTGCAATGTTGTGGACAGTTCAAACAATGATGGTGGGGGTAAACTCATAGTAAAAAAACAATAGTGAGATTGGTGTCATTTCTACAAGTCTTTTGGGTTTTCTAATACCATGACGGGAATGGACCCCATTCCAAAGTCAAAATTATTAAAGTTTGTGAAATTAGTATTGTTTCAGTCTTTGATGTTACCCAGAAGTGCTGTTCACAGCAACCACAATGTGCCTCGAATTGACTCCTCTTGCAATTCATACGGAGTTGCCTGCATCTGTAGCATACCTAAATATGAATGTAATTTTTTTTTTTTATGAGACCCATTGCTCCTACTGCTGTTGGACTGTCTGGGCATCCTTCTTCCTCTCTTTCCTCATTTCTGCCTGCAGAACCTTGTATTTTATAACTTTTGTGTGTCTCTGTATGACCTTGTAGTCACCGGATATAGCAATTTCAATAATCAGTACTACTTTTGTCTTTTCATGCACTACTGTATTTGGTTTTCTCGCATCAGTTTTTTAACTGTTGGTAATAAGTGATTCCATGTGATATGAACTGCATTGTTCTCTATAATGCTTTGTGACTTATGTTTCCAATGCTTCTCAGCTACTTCAATATATTAGTGTTTGCACAATCTGTAATGCAACAGTCTTGCCACATTATTATGCCTTTCAGTATATAGGCCCTTTACCATTAGTGTATCACACCCAGCAACAAGATGTGCAACTCTTTCCAGTTATGTTTTACAGAGCCTGCATTTGTCTGTTTCTCTCACATGTTCAGTGGACTTTGTAAACTGATGTGTACGTAGCCCTCTGTCCTGAACTGCCTATATTAACCTTTCATCCTTTGGCTTTTAAGATAGCTTGCAGATTCACTATTAAGGATAATTATCATTTTTCCTGTTCTACAGGTTGGTGTCTGATTAGAGTGCACGTGTAAGTAGTTCTTACTTAGGGCCAAGTCTTTGTGTAAATATGTCAGTACATTTAGCCAGACATTGTACTGCTTCTGGGCCTGGGGTTTTCCAGGTGAGAGTGTTTCTTAATTTTGTTTGTTTCTATGGCATTTATCCCATTTCTTATTTTGTACATTTGAACTTCTTTCTGTTTCTTTTACTTTTTTGTCCATTCAGCATATTTATGTTCCACAGGGTCTTCATGTATATTAATCCAAAATGTCTTATTTCTTCTTTTTTATTGGTGTTTCTATGCCTTTTGCTTTGTTTAGTAGTTCTGTCTAAAACTTTTTTGGGTCACCAATGAATTGCTTAGTTTGCAGTTTTCCTTTATATTTATTGTTATATCTTCAAAGTATTTCTGCTTGTGCTAATGTCTTAAGTTTATTGTTTGCAGTAAGCTTCTGAGCCCCCCCCCCCCAAGCCTTTCTGTGTTGGAGGGAAGCCTTCTAGCTTATTAATGGGAGTGGTAAGCACTGGGTAGCCTGTCTACCACAAGAGGGGAGGTTTCTGACCCAGAAATTGTAGCTTATTGGCCGTTTGGGCAGTTTTTTCCATCACTTTCAACTTTCTGGTTTAAAAGCCCACATCTACGCTTGTTTCCCACCTTTCCTGTAACTAGGCTAGTCCAGATACAGATTTGCTGTATCCAGGATTGTTTGTAAGCTTCTGAGCCCCCCAAGCCTTTCTGTGTTGGAGGGAAGCCTTCCAGCTTGTCAGTGGGAGTTGTAAGCACTAGGTAGCCTATCTACCACAAGAGGAGTGGTTTCTGGCCCAGAAATTGTAGTTTGGGCAGTTTTTCCATCTTTTTCAACTTTCTGGATTAAAAGCTCGCATTTGAGCTTTTCCAGCTTTTCCTGTAACTAGTCTAGTCCAGATACAAATTTGCTGTATCCAGGACTGTTTGTAAGCTTCTGAGTGGTGCCAAAGTGTACTCTTCAGTTTTTCCCTTAGATCTGCTAGTTCTCTCCTCTCCTGCACTTTTACTAGCTTATTAGTTTAGCACTCTACCAGGCTTCTTGTAGCAAGTATTGTAGCACACAAAAGTGCTACCAGCACTAAACTTTCTACAAGGAGACAGCTCCAGTACTTATTAATGCCCCCACCCCTCCAGGCATGTCTAAAGGTCAGTTCCCTGTGCTTTCTCCTATTAACCTGGTGAACTTGGGCATGCTGAGTCAATGTAGCAACTGCCTCATATACACTGACAACCTTCTCCTCTTACCTCCCAACACTCAGACTTGCGAGAGATGCACTTGTATAGCCAAATTGGAAGCAACACACTCTCAAGCCAAGACCAGAATAGCTGGTCAGGAGGAGAAGGTCAGCACTTGCACCAAACCACACAGAACACATAACCCTCCAGAACACACACCAGCACTGTCTTCCCATAAAAACACAAACCACACACCCACCTTCGCTGAGGCTCTCAATAAAAATCTACCCAAACAGCAGAGACCTCCAAGGCCAAAATGCACTCGACCACCACACCACAACACTAATCACGAGATGTATAACTCTCCTAAACAGTGTGCCACTCAACCAAAGCCCTTAAGGCAAAAAGGCATGCCCAACACAGTAGTCATAGGTGACTTGATAGTGAGGCACACTGATGCCCCACTCACTAGGTTGAATAATGAGAAAGTAACAGTCAGCCGCCTGTCGGGTGCCAGGATCCGCCACATAATGCACGCAGTCATGTCCCTCAATAACAGGTACAAATATGACTCTGTCATTGTACATGTGGGTGTGAATGACCCAAGAAGTACCTCCCTGGACTACATGAAAAGATACATGGAGGAACTCTCGGATTGTGTAGCCCAGGCGGGTATGACCCTAGCCCTGAGCAGCATCCTGCCATCACCTAGAATGATACCACAGTACACGCCAAAAATGATTGAGTTCAACAATTGGCTAAGTTTCTGATGTCATTCTAAGGGGATCCAGTATCTGTCTGCCTGAGATGACATAATTGACAGACCTCGATGCTTTGCAGAGATGGCCTGCATCTGTCACCACTGGGCTTCCTGATACTGGCCAAGGCTGTTGCCACCCCTATAGTGTCTTTTTTAGGCGGTGTTCCAAAGACCAAATTACCACCATAACAGCTACAAACAAATGCAATCTGAGGGCCATGCTGGTCAACTTTAGAGGTCTAAATCTCAAAATGCACTCACTTGAAGCACTCCTTAAAAGGGTCTATATCAGAACATCAAAGTTTTAAAACTTGAATGTTCTAATATCGACCTATTTTGACCAAACACTAAAAATAGCGAAGCTGCAGAACACTAAATTCTTTCCTAGGGAAAGAATTTGGTTGGCCGGTTCTGTGGCGTCACTGTTTTCAGCGCTGTGGTGGAAAGTTACGGGTCGGGTTCAGGTAAGTGTGCGATTGTGTGGTTGTTAGGGTTAGGGCGCGGGTTAGGTGAGTTAGGGTGAGGGCATGGGTTATTTGAGTTAGGGTTAGGGGCAGATTAAGTGAGTTATGGTTAGGGTGCGGGTTAGGTGAGTGTGCGATAATGATGGACCTTAGGGTTAGGGTTTGGGTTAAGGTAAGTGGATAGATAGTAGTGTATGTACAGTTTAGTGTAGGGTTAGTTGTAGGATTATAAGTGTATGTGTGTGGATTGATGTTTTTTAGGTGTGCTTGTGTTGTGTGTATGCGTTTTGGAATAGCAGATCTTTTCCCCAAGGAAAAAATTTGCAGTTCTGAATGTTAGATATTATGTGGTTTAGATATTTTAGGTTCGATTAAATAGCCTTCGCTATTTTCATCTTTCGATAGCATGATATAAACGCCCTTAAAATGAAGAACATCGACATTTGTGCTGTAACAGAGACCTGGTTCAAGACAGCAGAAAGCACCCCTCTGCACGACCAGGTTATAACTCATTCCACACCTTTCAGCCCCAGAACTTGGACAGAAGCTCCAAAGGTGGTGGTGTTTCCATATTCATAAAGGATGTGCACACCTCTAGACTGGTAGCTCAGCATAACGCGTCTGAGATACTTCAGGTACAGCTAACTTTGGGTAAGAGAGTGATTCAAGTCGTAGCCTGTTATAGGTCCCCAACCATGTCCCAAGACTCTCACTCCACGTTCCTAAGCACCCTGGAGAATATTAGGGTCCAACCTAACACTCATACTGGGCGACTTCATCTACCCCTCCATTAACTGGAAAAACTACTCGTGTACCAATACACTTGACCAATGCTTTCTGGAATTCATTAATTCCAATGCCCTGGACCAGTTCATTCTTACCCCCACTAGAGGTAGCAACATTCTTGACCTGGTCATTACTAACATGGGTGACCGTTGCTCTACACCAGTAGTCAACTCCTCCCTGGTTAGATCCGACCACAAACTAATAACCTTGGAAATCCATATCCCTCCCACCCCACCCCCACAAAGGTAACCACCGTGAAAACTTCTCCAAAGCTAACTTTGGGCTTCTAAAAACAGAGGTGGCTAAATTCACGGCACCTATCCAAATGGAGAATAGTTAAATGACCACCGAATCATACACAAATGCACTGTATGAACATGTACACAAATGCATGGATCTCGCCATACCTAATAGAACCAAGACACTCTCCGCAAAAAAAAAAAAAAAAAAGGAAGCCAATCTTGTGGTCCCTTGCCATAAAAAAACTCTACAACAGAAGGAGGAAACTAATGCAGAATAAGGTGAAGTCCCAAGACTGGAAAAACTCACTTATCAGCCTCAACAAAAGGTTGAGATCCCTCATCAAATCCTCTAAAGCTAGCTATGAAAATAAAATTGCAGCAGATAGCAAAGACAACCACAAGACCTTCTATAGTTATGTAAAGAGTCTTCACAGCAATACCCAAATTTGCTCTGAGCTACTGCAGAATGGTATCTCCTATACCAAGCCAACAGATATTGCAAGTATTCTGGCAAACAGATTCAGTGCCAACTTTATACCCCCCCCCCAAAGGTCCAATCACAATACCAGTAGATTGCCAGGCACCCAGTATTACTGCTGCACAGGTTAAAACAGCACTGTCCAAAGCCAAGAGTACAGCTTCTGTGGGACCTGACAATATCCCCAGCTGTGTTCTACGTGAACTACAGAGTGAACTGGCACCTCACTTGTGTGCCCTGTTCAATCACAGCTTCACCTCAGGCTTTGTCCTTACCAAATGGCGCACTGCTACAGTCATCCCTCTCCACAATGGAGGAATGACTACAGACCCAGGAACTATCACCCCATTAGGCTGACGAGTCAGAGTATGCAAAGCTATGGAATGCATCATCATGGACCTAATAAACAAAGATGTAGGGAATCTCGAAACTCTGGATCCTACACAGTTCGGTTTTGTGAAGGATAGATTATGCCTGATCAACTTGATTGACTTCTTTGAGTCACTCACCAGAGCTGTGGATGAAGGCAAGGTGGTTCATACAGCCTACCTTGATCTGGCCAAGGCCTTTGATACCATTCCCTACAAAGGAATCATAGAAAAACTCACTAAGCTAAGCATCAACCCCTATATCACTAGGTGGATTGCATACTGGCTCACAGATAGAACCCACAGTGTGAAAGTAGCTTACTCCAAGTCAGACTGTCGACCAGTTACGAGTGGAGTCCCACAGGGTTCAGTCCTGGGTCTTCTCCTGTTTGGTATCTACTTCTCTGAAGTCCAGACCAACACAAAGGGACTCTGGCTGACAAAGTATGCAGATGATTGCAAGTTGGGAGTTATTATTAACTCCCCAAGTGATGTTGACATCCTACAGAAAGGCCTCAATGAGACCAACGACTGGTGTCAGAACCATGGCCTTAAGCACAATGCCAAAAATTGTGTCGTCATCCCCCTTGGGAAAAACCAAGTTCCCTTGAATTACCACATCGATGGTAGTCCACTGAACACAGAAGGTGTTCTAGGAGAACTAGGAAGACAGGTTGACATGAACCTCTCTTTTAACCACCACATTGCCACTGTGGTCAGAAAGTCCTATGTGGCACATCTCATTACTAAGGGTTTTGCATATAGGAAGAAAGAGGCCATTGTCTCCCTCTACTCTTCCCTCATTAGGCCAGTCATCGAGTACAATGCCCCATTTGGCATGTACCTCAGTAGACACCTGCTACAACTGGAGAGGCCGCAAAAGTACCTCACAAAGAGGATCCTAGGCCTTAAACACTTGCCCTATATGGACAGACTCCAAAAACTCCAACTGTTCTCTGTCTCATATCGCCTACTTAGAGGCAATCTCTGCTTGACTTACAAAGCCATGTCTGCCCCAGCTCTGTTAAAAATGCTACATCTAAAGAAATCCCAATCCCTCCACACTACACGCTCCACAACCCTCTACCTCATTACCACAATCAACAGAACATGCTGGAGGGACAGGTTCATAATCCAGAGACTGCCCATGTTGTGGAATAGACTTCCCATACATGTTAAGCAGAGCACCTCACTGGCCCTCTTCAAGGAAAACTCTTGATGAGTGCATGGGAAATAGAAAATTCACCCTAGGGATCACTCCAGTGGCTCTACTCGACAGAGGCACTAGGAACTAAGATTGGGTGGCACGATGCCAGGGTAATCCTATGGGCTAGGCTTGTAAAGGCTCCAGGGCCATTAGCCTAGTACACACCTATGAACCTGTGAACGTATGATAGATCCTGATCTGTTCTAATAATGCTCGTTGTTTATCACGTCTGTCTTTCTAAGTATTTTTGTTGATCTGTTCCCTCTTCAGTATTCTTCTAATAGTGACACTTTTAATTGCTTAATAGTTTTCTCTGTTTGATACCTCCATGATGGCATTTGATTTCTTACTGTCCTTTCCCTTATCTCCCTGTATTTTTGTGGTAAAACTTTATCTGTTATTAATTTAGCTGCAGAGTAATCTATCATATTTATTTCTGTTATATCTCATACATTTCTGTTAATAGTCCTAATTACTGTGTTCATTTGTTTCTTACTGACTTTCTATAATCGGTTTCTTTCATTGGTCTTAATATGTCTGTTCATCTCTATCAAGCAACTCTTCCTTTAGGTCATTTTCCTCGTAACTGTGGGCACATTCTTTATTTTCCTTTTCCTGCAGGCATTCTACAAAAAGTTCCAGAACATCTACCTGTGACATGCTCTTTTCAGCTGCATCCTGCATCATCCATCGCTGTCTCATATGAGAACTCACTGGCCCATCACTCCACAACACGGACTTTATCAGAGTTGACATGTTTCTTGCTCCTTCTCTTGTTGTACATCTCCATCTGTAATTTCATACTGGTTTCCTGCTGAAGACTCCAGAGTATCTTTATGTGGCAAGTGATCATATGCTTCCCATTCCACCTGTTTGTCCATAGTTTGGAGACATCATGCTGTGATGTTATGGAATTGGATTTTCAGCAATTAATTCTTCACTTCACATGTAATCCATAACTTCAGTTTCTGCTTCTTTAACTTCTCCATTACTAATCCTTTTTTTCCCTTTCCCCCTTTATTTTTTCTTATTGTTGTATTGTGAAGGTTTCCATATCTGGATGTCTTTGCATGTATTTCTCTTCAAATGTCTTTGGTGCTGCTTTTTTGTATTGATTAGTTTGGCTTTTTCCTTTGCATAAATATTGCACCATATCAGATCTGTCTTTCTTTCCCATGTCCATATTTCATTTTTATACCTTTAAAACAATCTCTAGATTTGTTCTTTATATTTTTGCACTTCCTCAGTCGCTTCTTCTTCCAAATCGACAAGGTTGTATTAATGAACACAAATTTGCATTTGAAGCTTTTGACAGTTTTCCTGGGATTCTTGCTTAATAGTAATACATACTTTTTGTTATTAATAATCCATACTATCAATTTTATGGCTTTTTTTTGGCCTGTCAGTTTTTGTTTTTTCTGGACTACTACTTCCTTCTACAACAAGGGGGTCATCCTCTCCCACTAAGCCTAGCCTAATCCTATCATAGGAATGTTTCTTTGTCTTGAGGATTCTACAGTCATTTTCTTCCAGTCCTGGCATGAGTGCGCATACTGGGATTGGGCACGTTTTTATACTGGGACTATGCACCCAGCTTTAGTTTTTTTATTTTTTAACCTACTTCTGTCAGTGATGCGTGCCATGTAAAATACAGTCTATATGTCAGTGTCATCTTGGTTAGATTTTGTAAATACAGGGTCTACCTCGAGAAGGTACTTAACAAGAATTTAGGATGAATTCAGTTCCAGCAGTACTACTCTCCTTTGCTTGCTGATTTTTCTCTCTCCAATCAAACCCCTTAGAGTCTCCCATAAAGTCCTTCAGATATAATCTCAAGGGAGTATAATGAAAAGGTACAAAGGATTCTGCTTGTGAATGAGACACAACTCTTCACTCATCCCCAATCTTGGCTCCTGCGGTGCCCGTGCCACTAAATGAAACCATATCATCTGACTCAGAGCCACTACAAATCTGTGCTACTAATATTCATAATATACAAAAAAATTACATAATATTTATATATATATATATATATATATATATATATATATATATATATATATCTATATATATATCTATATATATATATATATATATACACACACACACACACACACACACACACACACACACACACACAAAAAAAACACCTCTCAATCTGGAAACATCAAAAATTTGGACAAGGCCCATGAAAAATAGGTACAAATCTGTCCACTGATTAACATACAATTTACATAAACAATTATGTAATTATGGGAACCAGCTTTGAAATGCAAACTGAAGAACAGACAACCAAAATATGGCAAAAAAGTCCCCTTGCAGTCATTCCAGTGTCCCATTACCTGGTTATTTCGCCCCATTTACCATAAACACTACTGTGCATACTGCTTTACTTCTACAATGTTTATTTGGATTTTATATTTACATTTTATATCAAAATGCACAAACACTAATAGACATCTGCTAAACAAAGCAGTACTGTTTCACAATGAAAATATACTTGGCATTAAAACTTATCTGCCCTTGAAATTCACATTCATTGAAACAGCATTGAAACCCACACCACATCCAAAGAAATTGCAATTGGCCAGTGGTGGATAAAGATTACCTTTGGGCTGTTTTCAAATCATGGGCCCATTGCACACAAATCAAGAAACATACATGTGTTCTTTGATGCACCTTCCTGACTTTAGTAAATTATATTCCTTGTATAATACAGCACACTTGTTAGACTTAAAGCGCATTTTAAATTTATTGTTTGAACAGTTTTCCAGCAGGCAGTGAAACAAAATGCATGAACCAATAATGACAAAACTGCCCAGTTCAGAACATTTCCATCATAAAAGTCTACTTACACACACACACACACACACATATATATATATATATATATATATATATATATATATATATATATATCAAATGACAGTAGTGCAAGCCATGGGCATCTTGCACAGTTTCATTTTTTTGTTTGACTTGCTCTGATTTGTGTTATCAGACCAACTCAGTAGCTGTAAATAACAACAAAATAAACTAGGAAAACTGCATGTTTTAAGACTTCTAATTTTTAGTCCAAGACCAAGTACTGACAGACCCTCTCCTACATTCATCCTGAAGCATTAAAACTATCATTGTAATCCAGGTGCTGTTAACTGACCACTCTTGCTCCTCCACTGTCTGCAGTAGAAAAATGTGTTTTATCTTGAATGCTGGAAAATGTACAGTACTTGTTTAAAAAATATTTCCTTATTAATGCAGCACAGAACATAATTCTGATTTTCTGTTGCTGAATTTGGGTTAATCATATTTTGTGCTCTTTCTACTGAAGCACAAATGCCCTTGTGCATGAC
This sequence comes from Protopterus annectens, assembly GCF_019279795.1. Taxonomy (NCBI): domain Eukaryota; kingdom Metazoa; phylum Chordata; order Ceratodontiformes; family Protopteridae; genus Protopterus; species Protopterus annectens. The sequence continues at coordinate 653,781,039 of NC_056735.1, forward strand.
ATTTTGTCACTTCTGTTGTATCTGTCGCTACAACCTTGACTTCTTATACCTACCCCCTTTAAAAGTACAACAACACAGTACAATATTAGCAATGCATCTACATACTGTGGGAGTAGAACCCACAGCCTTCTCCATCAAAAGCAAGTATTTAACCTGTTATGCTTTTAACAGTGCAAGCAGACTCAGCATAATCAACACTAAACTTCTCTTTCCCTGAAGCTGTCGGCTCCTTGTAAAATCCACTCAACTGCATCTCTCAACTGTGCAGTACAAGAAATCTGGAAAAAGCCAAAATGCATTGTGGAGGGGACAAAAGCCCCAAAACCAGGGACACATTTTAAACATTGCTTGTATAATTTTGGAAAGTTGATAGAATAAAATGTTATGTTACCACCATGCATTTCACTGCCAAGTCTTGAACCCAGTACTCTGTGCACTACTGTTAGAGCAACATACCACTATGCCAAATCAGCAGTTTCTTGAAAGATAGCCATTGAAGTTTCAGTCTTCCTATCATTTAGTGAATTCAGATGTTCTTTGTGTTTCACTGTTGCAGTCATCACACTTGGGTTATCTGCCTGCAGGTAGCCCTCAGTCGGCCCAAATACCAGAGACTTAGTATTTGTGCGTTGGATGCTGTCACTCCAGGACTGATGTCAGGTCATCAGGGGTATTAAAACAGGCAGCCAACACCATTACATCAGTCTTTCCTGCCGAGGAGCCCGAAGAAGAATCAGTTCGCAAGTGCCGGTCGGCTGCAACCTGAGTTTTCGTTTACGAATTGAATCATCCAGAAGTCTTCTAAAGCTAAGTAGCCTGTTGGGGATCCTTTTTTCTTGCTCTAACCGATGTCAGAAAAAGTTAATTGTCTTGCCTGTGGAAAGGAACGACACTGAGATTTTCATTTTTACTATGTCACCTGTTTAGGCCCAGACCACGACGTACCTCACTGTTGGTTTTGTGCCTCGTTTAACAGCCGAACCATTCATCGTCGGGCTCTCATTGTCGCTAAATTCTTTCGCTGTCGATCTCCATATTCCAAAATGGCTTCAGTAAGCCACCCGACTACCGATATTCCGAAAAAACATAAGGATAAAAACAGAGACAGACCGCACAGGTCCAAAGCTGCCAACGATGCTTCTGTTAAGCTAGTCACCAGTTTACCGGTACTCAGCAAGGTGCTTTCGCAGCCCCTGATACCCGCTTCAGTGGATTCGCAGGCCTCTAGCGAGACCTGTTCGGACTCTGATATGCCACGAGACGACTCTTTGACTATGTAACCTGAGGATGTCTCTACTTTGGATGGGTCCGGAGCCACTGAGCAGGCACCGGCTTCTGAGACGGTTCTT